>NC_134489.1:60037536-60050036 GCF_040206685.1 Ascaphus truei | reverse complement strand
ATACTAATAAAACAATGACTGAACTGAGTCACATTTGCCTACTTCTAAATTAGTACCAATTAAAAACTACATAATGATTCACTCTGGAATATTTACTTAATTGTTCAGGTAAGGAACCTGTGAAATAAAATCCATGCTGTAAAGTAGCTCCCTGTGTAATAATCAAGTTGTAAAGGTCATAATTCTGTAACTTATAGCCACAAGTATAGTCAAGTTTCATATGAAAGTACGAGCTAAAGATGGAATTTTTATTTTACCCCCAATACAGACAGAGAGTGCCTGGGCTGAAGAATATGCAGAGAAGAAGAAAGGATCTCACAAACGCTCAGCATCCTGGGGCAGCACAGAGCAGCTGAAGGAGGTTAGACAGCTGCTATGTGGTGAATAATGGGCAGGAATGTTGCCTTGATCTAAAAGGTCTTGTGTGGTCACTCATTCTTGGAAGCTTTTGAGTTTGCAGAATGTGCAATGAACACAAACGGCTTCATGTCTTACTGATGTTCTTTTCAGGAAGGCCTATATATCTGTAGGCCTGTATATCGGAATAACATTCTACGTAAATGTTATCTGTAGTAAATGAATTAATGCACAGTGTTTTCATGCCAATTTGTAGTTGTGAGATGCAAAATGGCAGATCAATGCCTTCTACACGGTGACTGCATTATGTTAGAAAAACCCTTTCTATATACATATGTACAGTATGGACAAATGATGCCCGTCATTAACATACAGTTTATGGATGAACATTGCGAACAGAAATGACTGCAATTACAGAAACTATATAGTTTGTAAAATGTTCCACTTGCATAAAGGAAGTTTGAAACTTCTACTACATAGACAGTACTAATAAAGGCTTGGACCTTTCAGTGATTACTGTACTAAATTCTGAAATTGATATGTTCTCTCCAGTTAAATGTGCTTTTTATAGTAGACTTTTATAATTACCATTGGCATTTTGGCATGTTTATTTATTTTCTCCTTGCCTGAGTATAAAGGATAGACTTCACTTCAGACATGAACTGGTGGGAAATAAATATGGTTCTTTCCCCTTGGTAGCTCACTCTGGAGAGGTACACTTGCTTGTTTCCCTTAGAAAATTGTTAGATTAGCAATCTCCTGCATAGAATCAATAATGCCTTATCTGAAGTGGGCCACTGCTGGGAATACACTCTGCATTGTGGGATCAGTATCCCCTTACTGTGTACTGCATACTTCGTCAATGCATATTGGATCAGGAGTTTGGAGGACCTTCCGGTGGGGCCGATCCACTTATTCTCTGAACACATATTAAGCACATACTCGCTCTTATTTTCAAATGAGAACAATATTGGGCCATTACTGTAGGCACTAACGAGAGGCAGAAAAAAAGAGAAAAGCGTAGGAACACGCAATAGTGTAAAAGTTTACTGTAGATTGAAAAAGGTAAAACAGTAATGCCCTTACAAGATATCAGATCTTTATCACTTATATCACCAGAATCATATGGCTCCAATACTGATCCAACACGCTCTGTCTGCTCGTGAAGGCACGTCTGTATGAGTTGTTGCAGTGTGTAGGGGGGATGAGATCAGGTGATTCCACAGGAAAAAGGAGAACACCACTTTAGAAATATACTCTGAGCGTCCCTAGCATGGGTAAAAAGATCCTAATAAATACAAACAAACAGACAACATACATTAAAGAAAAAAAGATTACACACAAAATAAAACAAATGAAAAAATATACATTAATTGCAATAAAAAATACACCCTGCAGCAACACACAGTGGAGCATCTTGGATCAATATTGGTGCCAAATGATTCTGGTGATATAAGCGATAAAGATCTGATAGCTTGTAAGGGCATTACTGTTTGTTGTTTTGTAACCTTTAAAAAAAAAATTGTTTTTTTTAAATCTATAAACTATTGCGTTGTACTGCGCTCTTCTCTCTTTTTTCCCCCCTCTATCCAAAGGTAACGATCTACCTGAAATCATCTGCAGGATGTTAACACATGGAAGCAATCTTTGAGCCAGCAGGCTTTTGGAATTAATATCCTTTACTGACTTGATCACATAACTTTTTGGGACTACTGGTAGTTTAGTTTTTTTTCTATTTTGGACACTTTTTTTTTTTTTTGATACTTCCAAATTCACTTGCTGGGTATAATTGAGGTTGTTGATACAGTATTTATATATGTAGTTGAGTGCACACAGTGCACTCAACATATTTAACAGAGGTTATTGATGTACTATATTTTAGTGTAATTGTATTTAATATTGAACTTCTTTATTTGCACTTTGGGGATATTCACTTAGCGCACTAAGATATATTTTCCATACTGTTAACGAACTGTATAGGGCAAGTTCCTTAACAGAAAACAATAAACAGTGACCGGCATCCTTAATACACGTAACTATACACTTAAACATATATACATGACTTAGTGAGGCCCTCTACCTGAACTTGGAGGAACCTGCTTCTAGAATGTTTGGTAAATCTATATATACCCTTCTATATCCCTATGGTGACATCATTGGTCACAAGACCTGCAATGGAATGGCAATACCTTCTGCACAGTTATCCTACATCACATGATATGGGGCAATACCAGGGTGACCCCACCAAGTTAGCACATTAAGGCAGTTGAAAAAAGGGGGGAACCCCCAAGCTGATGCTGCCAAATACTGCAATGTCCTGTATCATATGCTAATAAATGAAATGTCAGGAACCGGTGTGCATAAGAAATGAGCAATAAGTGTCCCGTGAATAATGGCCGATGGTGTGTATGTAGCCGGCGTAGCCACCACCTCACCTGTACTCCGCCGGGGTAGCCCTCAAGCCAACTCGATGGTACACTCCCCCGAATGAACGGGGCTCAGAGAGTTAATCCTACCTCACTCGGGCTGCGGGGACGGTCACCCGGTATACAAAAGACAAGCTGATGGTAGTAGAAACCTGTAAACAGAGCCTCCCGCCGTCTTACCGGGTGCCTTCCAATCCTCCCGCGATGTAACTGCCGAGAGTTGTGGAGGGGGTGGTGGCTGATGGGGAACCGGCAGGCGATCCACACCTCCACAATGGTCGTCTCCGTCAGCTGTTTTCTTCTCCTGGTGTACAGGTAAGTGGCTGGAGCGCCGACCACACTGGCTTGAAACCGGGTCCACTAGGCAGCTCTGGAGAAAATACTCAGAATGGAACAGCTGCTCTGCATCTGCATATACCGGATGAGCGTGCTGCTATACCGATGAGTAGTGCAAAGTAGATAGAGGTAGAAGGTAGAGCACTGCTAAAAAGGAGCAAAGGGCTGGGGCAAACAATAACTATTTATTGGGCATATTAGCCAAAAGGACAGACGCACAGATAAAAACTCTGACGCGTTTCCCGCCGATGAGGCGCTTTATCAAGCTCTTTGATAAAGCGCCTCCACGGCGGGAAACGCGTCAGTTTTAATCTGTGCGTCTGTCCTTTTGGCTAATATGCCCAATAAATAGTTATTGTTTGCCCCAGCCCTTTGCTCCTTTTTGGCAGTGCTCTACCTTCTACCTCTATCTACTTTGCACATTAAGGCAGTTAACTCCTTCCATTGTTTGTTAGTTCCGAGAGGGGACGTCTACATTTAAATCGGTAAAAATGATTATCATCATTTTTCCCTAGATTGCAAAATTACGTCAACAACTTCAGAGAAGTAAACACAGCAGCAGACACCATCGGGAAAAAGACAGGCAATCTCCATTCCATGGCAACCACGCTGCAATTAATCAATGCCAGGTAAGGTGCAGCACTGCCCTGTGAGCATTGTGAGAAATGTTACCATGGTAACCGAAATGATTTTCCATTATTTGACATAGCAGACTATACTCTGAATTCTTGCTTTGAACAAAACAATTTAGTAGCATTGGATTTATTGACTACATGAGGTCTAGTTTTTGGTTTAATGATGTAGACTCTTTAAACCACTGAAGTTTTGTATGTGTAACATCTCCCTGAGCACCATATAGAGTTCGATTTGTACATACTATATTGTGTTTAACTTTTTGTTAATTTTTTTTAAACCTGTTAACACCAAGATTGCTTGGCAATAGTAATATTTTATCATGCTAAAGGTGGTGTTCCATTATGTTAAAAGGTGCAATCCATGTTATCTGACCTAGAAACATTTTGTAAATAATTTGACCATCTAATTTATCTTAAAGATTTGGTTGCTTTTGTTACTTTGGAAATTAAGCATGATTTTTTTCCCCCCTGGTTCTCTAAATGTGTAAGTGTTTGTCAATGATACTCGTTCTCTACCCTTGTCCCACTGCCCTTATCAGAAAGTAAATAAATATATGAGAAAGGTAGAGAAATAGGGTGCTATGCTTGTGCAAACTTTTGTTGAATACAGACATCCTACAAAAGGGAATTGCCAGAAGACCTCAAACTCTTAAAGTTTCAGCTCACCATGTTTAGAAAGGAACGCTAAACAAATATTGAACAATACTTGTCTGATTTGATTAAAAGGTGTCAATCACTCAGATTTAGCCACTTAAACATGTCATTACCAGTAATACACTATGGCCGTTCCAGTCACTGCCCCTTTAAAACCATGTTATATATATATAAAAAAATTTTTCTATAGAAATGATCTAGTATTGTGTTGCTTGTTGAAAGAAGCATACTTTTGTTGTTGTGCTTAATTACCCTAAGGCCATTTTGGATTTGTATTTGTTTTCCATGTAACCTTGGTTTTATGAAATATCAATTTTTTTTAATAACGCTTCCCCCAAGTCCCATTAAATTTCATTTAATACAGCTCAACCCCGTTATAACGCGATCCGTTACAACGCGAATCCGCTTATAACGCGATGCAAGTGTGGCTCCCAATTTTCTTAATTATGAATACTTTACAACACAATTGGTATTGGTATCTTAAATACTTTATTGTACAATGCATACAATTGTACATTATTTCTAACGCGATCCGCTTATAACGCAATGTGATTCTTTGAACCCCAAGCACAGCGTTATAAGGGGGTTGAGCTGCACTATGTTGCAGGATTAGGCACATTTTCATTGGTGGTTAAAGAGCACTTTATTTCTATAAAGAAAAAAGTCAACTGTATAATTGGAAATTGAGTTGTTGTGAGCTCTTTCTTTGCTACTCGGCTTTAATAATTGGTATATATTTACAATAAATCATGTTTCAACATACAGAATGAGTTGTTGTGGTACACCCATACCTATCATCATGAAGTTACCAAGTTCTAAATAAGGAACCATTTTAACTAGATGTGCTCATGAGGAAATTGGCTCGTGTTACTTTGTAGAAAGACCACATGAAAATTCTCTCTGAATATAGTGGTGTATTTTCTTTAAGCAATGTTGAAATGTTTTTGTTTAATTTGATACTCTAGTGGCTCAGTGCAATTAAACTGAAGAGACCATAAACAATTGTTATTTTGGGTCCCAATGAAAACAGAACTAAAGCTACAAACTTCATGGACCTTGAGTGGAATATAGATGTCAATATTAAGTATTTTGGTGCCAGAGAACATGCTCTTGCCAGCTCTTCTTAGCACTGTCCATAAACTAAAACCATATTATAATTTCTGTAAATCCTTTATTCTAATCTTTGTTTCCATGGATTAGATCAAGACTGTGATGACTTCTTAGAATTCCACATTTTTGCTTGACAACCTGTTTTAATTTAGCCCAACTTTCTGAGCTCATACTTTGCATATTTTTGCTAAATGTATGTTGAGCAGCAGGTAGACTTTCCCTAGTTTGATCACGTTTTTAAGGAATGAAAGAAAAGAGTAGAAAAAAAAATGGACTGTTGCATATTTTTACATTATCCAGTAATGAATAGCCACCTAATCTTTCAGTTGTGAACATGCTTAATAGCAGTGGTAACGTCACAGCTTGTCCATGAAAAAATGGTATATACAGCACTGCATACTCTGCAATGCTATATAGGACAAAAATGTAATAATTGTGTGAATGTACAAGGCACAGTTATAAGAATACATGTTACATTAAATGAACAGGGCTATTATACATTCTATTACGTTATCTGCATCATTAACAGCAACTTTAGTTTTAGCGTGTAAAATCAATTGGAAAAAATGTAGCAGCCACAAATGTACACAGCTTTGTAGAGATATAGATTTGAAAAGAAAAAAAAAAAAGATGTCAGCCTTCTACAAAAAAGATTTAAGATGAGTGCTTTTCTACTTGTCCACCAAAAGATCTATTTCTATTTTGAAGTATCTGTGGCCAGTCTTTATGACAATTTTGTTTTTGGATATATGCAGATATGTTGACACCTAAACAATTTCTTGAGGTTACCCCTTGCAGATGTGTGGCCTCACGATATCTTAAGCCCTTTCTGCTTTGCATTGCATTGAAAGTCTTCATTCCCTGCAGGGTGCCACATACACAAGTGCTTACTGCAGGCTACCAGCTGCCACCAGTACAAAGCTCAAGCTGTATCTGGGATGCTTTTCAGTAGCCAGTTACTGGCTGCGACAAAATTGAAAGCACTCCCACATCTAAGTTAAAAATGCCTGCTTCAGTTCAGTGCTTTCTGCATTTGTAAAAATGTCATATTTGAATGTCTCTTACGGCCCCTAAAGAAAAGGGACGAGACGCAAGATGTACCATGTGCTTAATTATAGGAGAAGCTGTTATTGCCAAGTTTCTTGCAAGCAAGTAGAATGACTAGTTACTTTACAAGTTTCCCATAAACATTTTTCCTTGAACATAAGTTAGATAGCGCTCTCCATATATCATAAATCGATCTTCCTTTTCAATCATTTTGCATTTGCCAAAATAAATTGGTAATCCTATGTGTTGTTTAACCCATCCTTTATTTAAGATTTTTGTTAATATTTCTCATCTTTCTCTTAACCAATTTTTGATTGGATGTGTGTAGGGAGAAGAGTCTGAAACAATCCATATCACCAGTGATACATTGATTCTTTAAACATCTTATTTTTAACATGACATCTGCAAATAGTGGAGGAAGTTTACAACCATTTTCATGTGTACAATGTGCAAGCATACGCACTAGGTTTTCTACATCTTCAAATAGTTCTATTTTCAATTTCTGTTAGACATCAACAATTATACTACTGAAGATGCATTTTACTTGAGCATAATTTGTTCTCCAAGGAATAATCTGATTTGTAGCTTAATTGGTTTATCTTGGACTAATTAAAGCTTATTGTGAACGTGTGACAGGTAGTTATAAAAGTGTTAGCTCTGTTTAGGAGAGGTAGTAAACGTGAAAAAAAGTGGTTAAAGATGCTATCTCAATATCTTGCTGCTATAAATTGGAACACATTTCATTGTGATGGTGAGGGTGTAACCAGGCTCACTAATAAAGGTTAAGCCCACTTGGTTGCCCCTGAACTGTGTTTTGGGGTCCTAGAGTGTTAGCTCTTGGACCCGTGTATTGGCATGTGTTGCCTTGCAGTGTGTAAGGGATACATGTTAGAGTGTAAGCTAACCTGCTTCCTTTACACTATCTCAATACACCAAAAGGTTGTAACATATTTTAACAGAAGCATGTATAAAAGTATATTTTATTAAGCAGCAGTGTTAAATATGTTTTACTTTATACATGAAACATAAGGCAGGGTCTTTTCATCTCGGGATCAAAGGAGAACAACTGGCCACCCCAGGTTTTGGTGCCAGGTTGTCTCCTGGAAGTCCCATAGATCAAAGTAACACTTTTGCCATAGGTGTGAGCAGTCAGATGGGCAGGATAGCAAAGTTAAGTTCTAGCATCCTGGGATGAAGGCAAGCTATCCTGGCCAGTTGTCACCTGCCCCAGGCATTGAGCCTGCGGGGGCTTAGAATTATAAGTGAGCAAGATGGCGATAGGTGAGCCATAGGTGCCAGCTTTCACAAACCTGGCAGTGTGTGTAATTGGTCAGCGATGAAATTCCCACGCCGGGGGTTGGTGGACAAGCTCTGGGACTGCCTGTCCCAAAGTGTATAAGACAGCTAGTCACCATCTCAGAGGTGTGATTCAATGTGTCTTCCAAGAATTTCAAGCTCTGAGTAAATCATCTAAGATTCTCAGAGGCTGTGTCCAGTTAAAAGTCTCCAGCAAGAAAAGCTGCCTGGATTATTTTGCTGTTTGTTTTGCAACGGTTACTAGGGTAAGTGTGGCCCCTACAACTAGGAAAGGTAGTTTTGTGTTAACCCAGATTTTCAAAGCATGTGTATTTTTAGTGTCAATTGTGTTACATGGTGTATTTGTCTTCCTGAAATAAATTACACTTTATTTTACCTCCTTGTTTTGCTCAGTCATATGATCCTGGTATAAATGTGTTGATAAACCTGGTCTCCTGTGACAATCATATTTCTAAATCTGGAGTAATATCACTTTTGAAAGTTGTTGAGCATTACCTTTTATTAAGGGATACAGGAGTGTAAAGGTAATTGCAAAGTATGTTTAGGGTTTGATTAGTAGAAAAATGGAAAAGGGCAGCGCACTGCCAGAAAAACAGGAGTAGGCTCACAATAAAGTAAATCCTTTATTCTTGAGATGGATCCAACATTGCCCCTAGAGAGTTCAAAAAGTCACCACGCGTTTCGGGCCTGTTCTAATGTCATGGGGATTCACACTTTTTTTTTTTTTTAAGGAGGAAATCTTGAAATGTTTTCCAATTTGTAGATTCAATACATAGCTTTCATAGCAACAGTTTAAAGCTTAAAGTTTAATTACAACACCTCTTCACAGGCCCCAATCTCAAAGAATGTGCTTGCTCCCATGACTATTCCCATCACCAAGTCATCTGGGTCACGATTTCGCAACAGTGTGGAGGGATTGAACCAGGAGATTGAGATTATCATTAAAGAAACAGGAGAGAAGGAAGAGCAACTCCTGGTAAGTGCAGACTTCTCTTACTCCCTTTGATCTGGTGCTATATCCCGGTCGAGGGGGTAATTGAGCGATTAGCGGAGGAGGGGTTTTTAGAGGGGGGGGGGGGAGAGAGAGAGAGATGAAGACAAATTATGTTGTCTAAAGGACTGTGTAAGAGGAGGCCGAAACATTTGTGAATAAACCTTCACGTACACTGGAGTGACGATTATATACTTTGTCAACTTGATTTTATTACACAAACTATAAAATACTATTCAGAGTTTCAGGTTTTTGAAGTATTCTTTGACAACTTGCTTATGATGTGTAACCCTTCACATTTCTCTTTATATAGAAGTTTGCCTCAGGATACCATACGCCATCCCAGAATGAGTAGCCCCTTTTCCTTTTTGTTTCAATATTTCCCTGTATTCCCTCTAGATTGTAAACTCTCAGGAGCAGGACCCTCCATTACCTCTCTGATGGCACTTGTTTATTCTTATTTGTATGTCATTCTGTTTACAGTGGTGAGAAATTACACATTTCAGACCTAAAATTTTTATCAGATCTTAATCAAAGTCCTAATAGATTAAGATGATACTTTTTTCAACATTTATTTATCCACAAATGATTCAACATTCAACATCCATGTGTGGAAAAGTATGTGAAACTTTAGATTAAGTGCCTGGTGGCACCCCCTTGAGCAGCAATGACTTCAGCTAAGCGTTTTCTGTAACTACTAGTCAGTCTCTCACATCGGTTTTGAGGAATTTTGGGCCATTACTGCTTACAGAAATGCTTCAACTCAGTGAAATTTGAGTGCTTCCTTACATTGACAGCTCACTTCAGGTCCTGCCACACACCATTTTGATGGGGTTTAGGTCTGGACTTTGACTAGGCCATTTTAACACGCAGAATTTCCTAATTGTTAATTTCTTGCTGCATGGACCCGCTTCCGCTGCAGCTCACGGACGGATGGCCTGACATTCTCCTCTAGAATCTTCTGATACAAGGCAGAATTCATGGTTGTGTCAATGATAGCAAGCACTCCAGGTCCTGCGGCAACAAAGCAGCCCCAAACCACACTCCCACCACCATGCTTGACGGTTAGGATTTTTTTGTTCGAACGCAGTGTTAGAACTTTTTGGCCTCAATGAGGCGAAAATCAATCTTTGACTCGTCAGTCCAGAGAACATTGTTCCAGAAGTCTTCTGGATCATCTTTGTGCTCCTTGGTGAACTTCAGACAGGCAGCCACGTTCTTTTTATAGAGAAGTGGTTTCTTCTTGGCTATCCTTCCATGAACACCATTCTTGTTCAGTCTTTTTCTGATAGTTGAGTCCTTGGATGTTACTCAGGGGTTCTTTGTGACTTCCTAGATGATTTGCTAGTTTTTTTCTTGGAGGGATTTTGGTTGGACAACCGCTCCTGGGTAGAGTAACCGGTCTTGAACTTAGTCTACAAATGGACAATCTGTCTGACAGTGGATTGGTGAAGCCCCATATACTTAAATTGTTTTGTAACCCTTTCTAGACTGATTAGCATTAATCACTGGTTTTTGAGGTCCCCAGCGATTTTTTTTTTTTTTTTTTTTTTTTTTTTTGATCATGACATGGCGTGTTTCCACACACATGTATGGCGAAGACCAAACTTGCAAAGTTTCTGATCTTTACATAGGGTGGGGCCTCCCAAACTCACCCCTGAAGTTATACTTATTTAATCATCTGATTCTAATTATCCCCTTTATTTTAACAAATAAAATGGGGGTTTCGCTTAGTTTTGCACATACCCTGACTCTTAATTACTCGTCTAATTCATACATCATTTTGTTTCAAGACATGGAATTGGTTAATATAAACCCTATTGAATATTTAAGAAAAGACTGGTTTTGATTCAAGAAGGATATCATGGAAATATTATGGAATTTCCTGGATTTATCATTAGGGTTCACAAATGTTTTCTCGCCACTGTATGTAGTTGTCATGCTGTATGTGCACTGTACCGCGTTGTGGAATAGGTTAGCGTTTTGCAAATAAACTATGATTAAAATAATATACAACACCTGAAGTATTCGAATGCCCAAAGCTTTGCATTGGTAATCTGTGGTCTGCCTACACTCTCTAGTAATAACCAATCAACATGGAATGCTTTCTCTGCTCAAGTACCTTTAAAAAACAAAAAATATTTATTATTATTTCTTATTGCAATCAACAGCTTTCAAAATATTGTGGCATAGAGGAAGGTTTATATATTTTATTTTTCCCAGAAGATCTTTTTTGCAGAAGGGTAATCCAAAAAAAAAAAATACTCCAATGAAGCATTTTCAGTTGCTCAGATCGGATCCTATACAGAACAAAATACACGTGTATACTGTATGTGTATAGCAAGCGGTAATACTGAAGTACAACTTATCACTTCCATCTGTGTGCTTTTATGTAAGAGAATAAAACCTAATATACAGCTCTTACTCAGGTCTGCGATGTTAAGTGTTTGGTGTGTCCACAACAGTAATAAATAGGGGGACCAGCCCCCTTATATACACATAACACTACCTGTTATTTTAATTGCAGTATGTTAATTTTCAGTCTGGGTTCTGGAATATGAGCTCTTTATTTCCCATGCATCTTTACTCATTTTAGTAAATATAGGTACTCCATTTGTCACCAAAGTATTTGTGTGTTAGAAAAAACTGCAGGTTTTAAATACATGTTTATTTTTTTTTTATATATATATATATACCTGTTTTTAATAGCCTCAAGATATCCCAGACGGACACCGTGCTCCCCCACCACTGACACTACTGCGCAGCATAGATACTCAAACACCTGGAGGAGCAGACCGTGGAAGCACTAACAGCAGCCGCTCTCGGTCCGTGTCACCTGTCGCCTTCCTTATAATCTCAAATGATTGCAGTGAGGGGAGTCCTCGCTTGGTTGACGACACTCTCTTGGATCCACGAGATAAAGGTACCATGTCTGTAGGATTTTAGATATTTGTACAGTATGTAGTAGCACATTTAACGGAAAGACGACTGTTTCCTTTGTGGCTGCGTTGAAGAACAAGTCTAAATAATTGTTCTGCATCTAGCCTAAACACAGCCACGGTATGAATAATTGTTAGATGAGCATAAAGTTGTTGCAAGTCTCTGTAGTAACAAAATAAATGATGCTGTCTTATTTTTAAAAATTAGATAAACAATTTGGCTTTAACATAACACTTATTCTTACTCCTGTATTTTTAAAATATCATAATTCTAATTTATTTTTTTCAATTTGAGTTGGAATTAAAGGGTTATGTTCAATTCCCATCCATGGCAATCAACATTAGTTCAGAATTTGCTTGGAAGGTATTGCAGAGGTTACACAGGGCAGTTCTGTTTGCGTTGATTTAAAAAAAAAAAAATATTATTATGATTGACACATGCCTGCAGATGAAATAAAGGCAACACGCAACACTTGTTTAATCCTCCACTGTTAAGGAATTCAAAACAATGTCTGTTCCTAAGGAACTATGCAGCCTGTTTCAAATATCTTCTTAGAATGGGTAAATTGTTATTGCAAACAGAGCAATTCAAATGGTAAATTCCTTTGTACTCGCTTGGATAGTCTTTCGTCCAACTACGAGGTATAAAGCAATTGTAGTTCTGGAGACATAGAGGAATGTTTACCAA
>NC_134489.1:59917536-60032536 GCF_040206685.1 Ascaphus truei | reverse complement strand
TTGTCCCTCAGAGGTATTAAATAGTATAACATTTCTCATGCCCTTCAAAGTGCCAGTCCCAGACTGCTTCGCAAGCAAATACTATTATAAGTATTCTGGTGTTATTGCTCCTAGATTGCTTCATTTATTTAATTACATTTTAAGAGGGACTACATTTCCTAACGAAATGCTATCCGCCATTATTTCAGTATTACCGAAGGAGGGGAGGGACCCTCACACTGCTCTAATTACAGACCCATCTACTTAATAAATGTAGATGTCCGTTTTCGCTAAGGTACTACTAGCTAATAGATTGAACACATGTCTGATTTCCATTGTACATCCAGATCTGGTTGCTTTGTGCCTGAAAGATAGGCCTCCGATAATGTCGGGAGAGTGATTAACATACCCATTGTAAACTCGCATAAAATTCCCACTATGATTTTTGCTTTAGACTCCATAAAAGCCTTTGACAGTCTCTTGGCCGTTTGTTTCTAACCCTCCAACATATAGGTTTTGACTCCCGCTTTTTGAATGGGGTTAAAGCAGTGTATAATATACCAACTGTGTCTGTGAAAACAACGGGTTCTATTTCAGGCCCGTTTCAGATCTGCAATGCTACCCGGCAATTTTGTCCCCTCTCCCCCTTATTATTTGTAATAGTTATAAAATCCCTCACTTCCCGCATAAGAGTAAATAGAGATATGGGGTATACAGGTAGGAGAAGCAGACTATCAATGTTTGCAGACATCTTTCTTGCCACTTTCACTCCCCTTTTTTGTTTCAGCAACTGATCGAATATGGCAAAGTTTAAAATTTTAAAATCAACAAATCTTAAGTCTGAGACACCAAGTCTCCATCTTCCAACCATATTTCAAAGCTTATATCACTGAATTTTGATATCCAATGGAAAGAACATTTGAAATATGTAGGGGTGAATAGTCTGAAAACTTATGAAAGTACACATGATAGTAGCTACCCCACACTTTTTAAACAGCTGAAAAAGGATATGAATCAGTGGAAAGACTATCCAATTTCATGGACTGGTACAATCACTCCGTGAAGCTCAACGTTCTACCAAGGGCACTGCATCTATTGCAAACCTTACCGGTCTCTATACTACTTCTTGCAATTAAAGATCTTGAAAATGCAGTCTCCAGATACATCTGGAACGGTTGAACTCATTAATGACCCTTCCACATCAGGCAGGTGGTATGGCCTTACCAGATTTTAAAAGTTACTACATAGTCTCTAGACTTGGTTCTTTACTTCAATGGACACTACTGACAAAAGTATTAGCCAATGTCGATTACATGTCAGCGTTACTGTGGCTCCCCAGGAACCAGACAGCGACACTATCTAGCGCACCCAGTCCTCAACACCATGTACATAGGGGACAAGTTTGGATTCAAATTGTTGAACTCCGGGAAAAGCTCCCTCACAGGTGTTTTTATCAATACTTACAACTCGGACATTTTGATACCCCTTACACTACTCTAAAGCAGCCACCGAAGGTTTACCAACTTTTGAACATTTGTATATCAAAGTTTGTTATGAGAAGGGAGCTATCTCACTTCTATATCAATTTTGTGCACCCAAGACAACTCCCAAGTTTAGGTTCTTGGCCCAGTGGGAGGAAGACATTGGCTCACCATTAGACGATAAAATATGGAAGGAAATCATTGAAAGAATCTCCAAATTGTCCATCTGTTACAATATAAAAGAAGTTCAAATTCCAACACAGATACTACCCAACACAGATACTACCCAACACCTGAAAGATTAAGTAGAATCTATCCTGAGCACTCATTATGCTGGCGGAACTGTGGACAGAGGGCTTCATTGGAGCATATATGGTGGTCCTGCCCAAAAATCCAGCATGTGTAGAGCGATCCGTCTGCTTATAGACCTTCAATTAATTACCTTGGGACCCAGCAATATTTTTGCTCAGTAAGCCCATCTGCTGATAGACGTGCAGATAAACTAGCAATGCATATCCTTAATTCCGCTAAATCGGTGATAGCCAGTTGGAAACAATCTCTTCCCCCCCCCCCCCCCCCCTCTATCTCTTATAAGAAATAGTGTCAGATGTGTTTAATGGAAAAGTTAGTTTATGGCATAGTACCCAAAATAAATGTGTGGAATAAATGGTTCAGCTATAATAACTTTATTTTATATAGTGCGCTTCACAATTACAGTATAGTGCGCGGTACGCAGCACACAGGATTTTTTAAATTTCTTTTTTTTTATAACTATAATTTTATTAGGTGTACTGGTGCGTACATTATAACACAATCCATTTGCTTATATAGCTCCACCATTTCCATGTTTCCAAACACTGAACGTGACACACGTGACAGACTCAACAGACCAACAAATGAGGGTAACGGGCTGGGGGGGAGGGGCGGGGGGGTCCAGAACGCGACCTCTTTTACTGCTGGGCGGTTACTGCTCACTTCATCCACCTCTCTTCTGCTAGCTTGCTTATACTAGATTTCCGGGCCTACGGCTCCGCCTCCAGGGGTGGCCCCACCTCATTGATCTTCTCCAGACTACAGGGTTTCCTAGTCGCTGTGTGGTCAAGAATCCTTTTGGTCAATGGAGAACGCATTTATAACTATCATTGCAAAATTGTGGTGGTATCTACTCCCGGGATGTCTGTCTGGGCCAACCAAGGCGACCAGACTTTTAGAAAATTTGAGCCGAAGTCATTGACCAGACTCGTCAACTGTTCCATCCGGCAGACAAACCAAATTCTATTCCTGATTTGGGGTATAATTGGTATATCTGGTTGCTTCCATAACGCTGCGATCTCGCACCTGGTGGCGGTTGCAAAGTGAGCACACAGGATTTTTACAGAGTAAATTACAAAGTTTTAGTCATGTATGTTGTACAAAGAAGCTTAGTCAAGATACATTGACATGTCCTTCCCAACCACCTTCCCCCCCCCCTTTTTTTTTTTTTTTTTTTTTTTTTTTACTTTCTGTACCCTTTTACCACCTTAATAGAAAGAGGTGATCTGGCACACAATCAATGAAGCACTATAATGTCACCTGCCGGTGCTCACGGACCAAGGGGGGTCGTCCTACCAGGTCCCCGAGTGGTAAAAGGGTAAAGAGAATATTCCAGGCCCACTGTCTTATCACAAAGAAGAAAATTTAATCCAGCATAAAACCAACGTTTCGGCTGCACACACAGCCTTTGTCAAGGTGAGAGCTCTCACCTTGACAAAGGCTGCCTATATGCAGCCGAAACCAGGATTTATGCTGGATTAAATTTTCTTCTTTGTGATAAGACCGTGTGCCTGGACTATTCTCTTTACTGTTTTACCACCATCCCTCTCCCAGCCCACACATGTTATTTTGGTATTGACACAAATTGGGAAATTTTACCTTCACTGTGTCCACATCCAAAAAATGAGAAGGAAAAGAACCTACGTTCACTGCACGTGAGAATGTCTTATGCAATACCTGCAGAGTACTCGGGAAGTAAAAAAAAAAACTGCTCATCTTGTTTTCAGGGAAAAACAAATTAGACTTCCAAAATAACTATTGCAAAATGGATTATACAGACTATATACGTATCAAAAATCCAACATTCATATACCAACAGGCCTAAAAGACCATTCTACAAGAGTGGTAGTGACGTCCTGTGCAGAGAAAGCACAGGCGTTGGTAGAATAGATCGGCATGGCGGCTTTATGGAAAAATAGCCATACCTTTGCCAAACATTATAAATGGGATGTACAAGCATCCCAAGAAGCAGGCTTTAGTAGAAAAGTTTTACAGGCTGTACTAAATTTCATTTCTTGTGTTTTCGTTTCCCTCCCTCACTATTGCTGTAATAAATCCTGTGGTGGTGCCAGATGAAAGAAAAGATAACATTTTAGCTTACCGGAAGTTTTATTTCATTGTCCATCAGACAGCACATAGCTTTCCCTTCGACACACATTATGGTTTAAAATACATTTGTTAAAGGGAATCGTGTCTAAACGTTTGTACCTAAGCATGTATTACTTTCAACAACACTGCACAGGGAAAGGGGGGAGTTCTCTATATAGGACACATACATGTTTAAACCTGTCCTACCTCAGGAGGTGGAGCCTTTCAAGTGGATAACATGTTACAAAAAAGTGTGATAACTCAACATTACTGTGTTTTCTTATGGAGATGCATACATTTTTCTCAACTGGGATGCTGTAACCCTATGCCAAGGATGCTGCGGCCCTGGGGGTAACACTGCTGTCTGCTCAGTTGGCACGTTCGTGCTTTCTGGAGACATAGGCTGCGAATCGCCTCTCTTCACTCTCAGTTCGACACAGGAGAGAGAGGAAAGGCAGATCGCAGCCGCCCAGCTGTGAATGTGGAATAGAGAAAGGTGATGACTGTACAATGTGAGCGTGGAGAATGAATGGGGAGTGTGTTGAGACGAATGGTGAGTATGAAGTAAGAATGTGTAAGAAGGGGGTGAAGAGTGAGTGGAAAGGGTTGCGTTTGGTCTGAGCAGAGATGCCCTGAGATTTAAAAAATCCTCCGGGGGTGCATGTGCTCAAAGTGTTGAGAACCACTGGTCTAATACATACTTGTGTTTCTCATGTTGCAGACCAAAGCAGCTGCATGAAATCCCAGCGTTCTACTGCCCTGACAAGAATAAAGTAAATTTTATTCCTAAGAGCGGTTCTGCCTTCTGCCTGGTCAGCATTCTCAAGCCCCTTCTTCCCACTCAAGAAATTACCTTCAAAGCCTCCGGTCACAGTCTGACAGTGTCCTCTGGTTTGACTCCAGCACTGGTTCAGAATCTCAGCTTGGCATCACTGTCTGCCAACATGGAACAGGAGCGTAACTCTCGTGGGACAAATACCCTTGCCCCCCCGTTGTCTCTGCTGCACCCATCAGGGCAAATTGAGGAGGAAGATGACTAGAACTAAGGCAGTCCCTTTTTTCTCTGTTAAAAGGATAATTAATGGAGGAGAACTGCACCTTTCTGACCATGCCTGTGGCTTCAGACACAGTATTGTAAGCTGTTTAAACTGTTTTGGCCAGAGTATTCTGGTGGTTTCAGCTGCAGTGATTGATCTGCTCTATCAGATCCTGGTGGTAAGGGCTTCACCTTCAGCTTAACTTTTTTTAAATATTTTTTTTAAAATATATATACAGTATATATATCTCCTCCGCTGCCAGAGGGTCAGAATACTCTGCAGGCCCCTCTGGAAGCAAAGGGATTAAAGCACTGGTAAAAATGCTGTCAAGTCTTTCACCACAGATAGCCGACTTCCTATTGTAATCCTTTACTTTTGGGATATGATTATTATTATTTTTTTTACCCACTGTGATGACGGTTTTCAAAAGAACAGAGACGTTGAATTGACCACTTACAGCCTTTAGTAGACTCCAATAGGTTATTTCATCTAAGCAGGTCCATGAAACCACAGCGAATACCCAGAAGGGGAACACAAAAACATTTTTTTATTTTTTGCATGTGTATAAATAGTTGACGTTTTTGAGGAGGAGGAAGTATGTTCAACTGGCCAAGGTATTTCATAATCTTTTCAGCTGGCTTCCAGCTGCAGGGACCAAACAGGTGGCAAGTGTTCACCACGACCTTCATCATTTAAAGCTAATTGTTCCCCCGTAAAAATAAACATGTAAATAATGTAAAGCAAAAAAAGAGGAAAAAGGTAAGAAAATAAAGCACTAGTTGATTAGTAAAGTGGTTTGTGTTGTTAAGTGGCATTATTCCATGTAGCTCCTGAATTGTCATCTTATGATATTCAGGAAACTTAATACTATGTGATATGTAAAGTCATAGATTGTCTTATTTACCATATAAATACCACTCGTATTTAAAGTAGGAATTGTATGAGGTTTTCAACTCGTCCCCTTTTCTGCTCCAAACAAGGGATCTGTTTATTTTTGCACTTGAAGCAAAGACGTTCCCTCCCTAGCTTGGAACTTCTTTCCCCTTACTGTACGTGCATTCTTGAACATTTTCTCCTGATCTCATAATGCATTTTTCCCTGATGACCCTTCCATCTTTCAGAGCTGCTATAAATTAAGAGCTGCCTCCTTTCATTTGCAGGTAAAATATGTCAAATACTGGCAGACAGTTGAAAACATGCAAATATATGTGTGCCTGTTGAACTCTGTATGTCTGCTATGGAATAAATATGTATATAAACGTGTTTGTTCTGTGCTGTTACTTGCTGCTGAAGTAATTGTACATGTTTAGAAAGTCCATTTGGCAGAATTGCTTTGCTTCCATCCAGATATCCTTTAGCCACTTTTGCAGTGTAACATGTTTCAGGCCTGTCAGCAGAAATGTTACTGGCCACTCCAGCCATGGAAAGGCCCAGTTTGGGATGACCAAATTACTTGTATCAGAGGTGCATGATGTGTTAATACTGAAATAGGAGACATTTCCTTGTTTTAGATACCTGAAAAGGTACAGTATATGTCGATTCACGTGTTGAGTCAGCGGCTTTTGGGAAAATAATCAGTAACTGATACGGTTAACTCCTTTACTACTGGAAAGCTGTGCAGAGCAATGCACTGCAGTAGTGAATAGATTTTGATCTTTCTTGCATTGTAAGGCTGCCATGATTTAGTGTGTTTTTCATTACCAGTTATTGTGAATGTCTTGTACATGTAAAGAAGCTAAAATATCCAAGTAATCTGATCCCAAAGAAATTCTTGCTGCTATGAAGGTCTTAACAGTGCGCTGAGGTTTCTTTGAACTTTGGGAGAGGCCCCATGTCACAGCAGCAGAACCGTTAAAACAGATTAATGGTAGGTAGAAGTTACACTCTGCTGATTGTTGGTTTCAGACTGCATTTCCTCAACTGTGGAGGAAGTTACTGGAAACTTTTTTAGCAGCCCTTTATCTGTACCTGTGTAATAGGTTTTAGACCAGGGCCACTTACATGATTACCTTCTATAGCAATAACTACTTTAAGAGTGAGCGTACGGTGCACCAGCTTTTATTTAAAGTATAGTGAAAACCTTTTTACACTGTTACCCGAGCAAGAAATGAAAGTTTGTGTGTAGGTCACTATGTACCAGACATGATGAAATGTGATCAGACTTGTTAAGTTAATAAACCTTTTAAAATAACAATTCAGACTTGTGCATTTTTATATGATTTTCTGTATTTGTGTGGGTCAGTAGTGGGTGCTATGTTTACAAATATCCTCTGTAAAAGAAAAATAGGAAGTTGTGTTTTCCTTTAACAATCTTTTACATGAAAGAAAAAAAATAATTTGATGTATAATCTGTTTAATTCTGCACGTGTTCCCATGTACTACAAGAAAAGCAATGTAATTGAATGTGGGATGTGTTATTTGTGGTCGTCCACTAACCCAGGAGTGACCAACGCCAGACCTAAAGGGCCACCAAGAAGTCAGATCTTAATGATATCCCTGCTTCAGCACAGGTGACTCAATCATTGGCTGAGCCACCTGTGCTGAAGCAGGGATATCCTTAAAACCCAACCTGTTGGTGGCCCTTGAGCATTGGAGTTGGCCAATCCCTGTACAAGCCTATTGCCTCACTCTTTGTTATCTTTATTATAAACCAACACAAACACATAACGCACTTTTATTATTTTGATTTTTGTATAAACGGCTAAAAAAATAATCCGCCAACTGCCTTCACTTATCAATCCAATAGTTGATTAAATCTATCTCCTGTCAATTTATAAGGCGTTAAGTAAATCTAGGCTCCTGTTCTACTAGAGATGTCAAAAAGTATAAAATAAGTATTTTAATTATTTGAGCAACTGTTTCTTAAACTGTTTGATTTGTTATTAAAATTTGCTTGTGAAGAGGTCACGTGAGGCTGTTCTAGCGTGCACATCCATTGGCTGAGACAGTGGAACTGGGAAGCTTGAGCGGAGGAGAGATCTGCCAAGCATCGGTGCAGTCCAGACACAAACATCAGCACCTTCCATGGCCACTCACTTCTTCAGCTTACGGTTGGCACTTGTTCCCCGCTTTGTGGCTTTTTGTTATATGTAGTCATTACATTAGCCTGCAATTGACTTACACTTGTTCGTATTTTTTTATTTATTTAAAGTACTGTACCTTGTTTGTCTCACTGGTTATTGCTTGTGATCCTAAAGATCCTGTTATGTTAGTATATTTACATTCATTCCATATTTTTTAAATTTGTTGTTCGTGTGGTTATTTTAACTTGTTAGGTTCTACTGATCCCCGGTGCGCTGTGCATATTTTATAAAATTGGCTTGTGATTTTATATTTTCCCAAATACAACACTTGAAAGTAGGAGGCGGAACATGTGATCAATTAGCGAGAAACAGTTTCAGCTATTTTTTGTTTTACTACATAAAACCATTCAGACATTCTTTGTTTATTTAGTGTTAAATGCAATTAGATTACACACGTGGTTTCACAAATCTTCTCTGAATAATAATTTGCCTACCAAAAGGTGCAATGATTTTACTACTACCACGTTATCACGATCCCATGCTGTGTACATGGTAGAATTGTGCCTCGAAGATGTTCCATTTTGGATAAAAATCATCCTGTAGTTAGCGTATCATTCTTTCTCCAAGAGTACTGGGACATTTGAACATGTTTTCCAGTGACCATACAACAACAGTAATTCATTACCTGAGTAAATTCGTGTTTATACCCCCTCCCCCCCATCTCACACATTGTACAATATGTCCCTTTTTGTTAAAGAACAAACATTTTATTTTTTGGATAACAAAATAAATTAAACCATGGATGTCGGCTAACGGATAGGGTATGTACATATGTGAAGCAGCATTTCGATAAAATACGGTATATTGTAAAGAAATGTAGTGAATAACATTGAATTGTACATTGCAGCTTCACACTTGGAAAGGTTATGAATTCTTAATACTGTGACTAATGTGGGAGAAACTGGATCAACAGTCACTAAATGTTATCACAAATGCTCCAGCAAAAACTTTAAAGTGCTTAGTCGAAGCTGTAAATGTATACAGAATACCCATTTCCTAGCATTAAAGGGTCGCAGTCAACTTTACAGAGTTACCCTGGCTCTCCCACTATTTTGCTGCAGTAAAATACTTTCAAAATGTTCCTCATGTCCTTTATGGTTGGGCACATCCTCTGAAGATATGAATTAACCCTTTTGTTTAAAAAGGTATTGCTTTGCAGACACCCTTAAAGGTGCAAAGTTCTTTAGCCCCTGAGGCTTTAAGAAGCCTGTAATGCATTCATGTGTCTGCACTAGCCAATGGAAATATAATAATTACTGTTTACTATTGTATGAAATAAGACCACAGAGCTGCGGGCTTATTGTAGTTTCTTAGCTTTTACAGTTGCTAAATTGATCTGTCCTAAAATGCTACAAAATTACAGAATTTAGTCACAATTATGTCGGTGTACGGCAAGAATTTTATGTACAATTCTTAGCAGCAGCCGGAGGCAAGGAATCTGGAGTTAAAAAAAAAAAAAAATCATTGCATTACTTTATATACCTAAAGTAGTATGGTATTAAATATGAAGCCCGGCTTACTGGATCCAAACTAGTAATTTACAACTGGACTTTAATGTAATTTTTTTTTATATACTTCATTGTGAGATACGCCAGTACATTTTCCATTAAATATCTAATAACAAGTATAGATCTTGCCATTGAGACGGTGGTTTAACGCTATATTGATTACGGCAACTTTTGTTTGCAAAGCTATTTAATAACACCAGTGCGACAATTTAATTAGGTAAATGTGTTTAATTTACAAGCTGCGTAATTGTGCTTTCACCTAAAGATTTGAGACACTGAAGTGGACACGAGCATAGAAGCAGAGTTTATGCAATGGTTTGCTTCCTGTAGCACCAGTCCAATTTAGCATGGTGCTCACCGAAATAGCATCACAACAAAAAGGCCATACAAATGTATGCAAAAAAGCTACTATATAAATTGTAACAAGATAAATCCTGCTGCTAGAACTTTGCACTGCCATTGGTTTACGATCAATTTTTCCTTGAAGATAAATAACATTTTCTAAGATGTGCTATAATTAAAAAAAAAAAAAAAAAAGCTAGCATGTCCTAATACGTTTTCTTGACTAGCTAAATAGACTGATCAACAGCCTTCTAAGGGATAATTTCTCAGATGTGCTAAATTGTAACTACTATATTAGTTACATATCATATTGCTCTTTTTTCCTCTCCATTCTACCTTAAGTCTTATTGCATTGGTCTTTGCTCCCTAGGGGTTAATATTGTGTTTTATTAGAGGTTCAGTCTACTTAACATGTTTATGAAATATTTTCACATTTAGGTTGAACAGTCTTATTGGGAAAAGCAGTGAGAAATCTCAGGATAGCCAATATTTACTGCTTTTGAGCGGGTGCATGCTCAATTAAAGAGAATTAGCAATTCCAAAATTGTAGTGATCAGGGCTAAGGTATAAATCACAAATGTAATACATTTTGAGATCTCACACAGATGTTTGTATATGAATGTGATATACTAAGGATTTCATAATGAAGCAAGTGATTGGGGTAAATAAATGAATGTTGTTGGGGGAAAAAAAATATTTTCGTTACAATAAATGGAACGCCACATTTCATAGCTGTTCTTGTCCACATACTATAATACTGGCGCTGGGAGAGTTAAGAAGGAATGATCACGCTCAAATGCAAGATATGGAAGAATTCGAACACACACTGTCACTTGTTGCAAGTTCATCCAAGTCACGTTATGCACTGAGAAGTTCGTCACCTGAACGCCCAATGGCATCTGGGTTTGAAAGTGGATCTAGATCTGCTAACATGTTGAACCAAGCTGACCTGTCTTGGTTTCTTGTTTTTTGGGCTGTAAGAGAAAGAAGGTAAGTCAACAATGACCAAGGAAAATTGGCAAACTATTGCTCATGCTCTTATTTGTCTGTCAAATCCCTTGCACTGGAGGGGGGGGGGTGGGGGGTTAAGACTTGGTAATAGGACCAGCATGCTAAGAACCACTGAGTTTTATCTGCTGTGCCCAGTAGCATCTTCAACAGCCTCCATTTTAACAATAACCCTTTACTGCTGGAGAGGCCTGCAATGTGATGTCTTGCAGTTCAGGCTCTTCTGTTGCTTAAGGCCTCGGTCCCAGTGTCTACTGCTGCGCTCTCTACGGCATGCGCTGAAGGCCCCTATAGCTGCCTACGTGTACGTATAGCGATCGTGATGCGTTACTAGATTTTCTGCCGACAAGAATTTTGTGTTCTAGTGGTGATGGAGTGCTGGCCATGTCATGGTGGCGGTTCAGCCAACGGGAGGGCGAACCAGCCATGTGACATTATGGCCGTGCCATTAACACCCCCCCTCCCCCCCCCCCCCCGGTCAGATCTCTTCCCCTGCAGCTGACCTGCAGATCCCGGCTTTCCCTTGTAAAAAAAAAAAAAAAAAAAAAACAGGAAATAATACCAGTAACTTTACCAGTAAGTATCTTCCAGAGCTGGGAAAAAAAAATGTGTGTTTCAGCTCTAGAGGAACCCCTGCCTCCAATTCTATAATTGGAGGTGGATTGACTGAAGGAACAATCATTTATACAGCAATGCAACCTCCTGCCCTCACACACAGAACATAAATTAAGTCATCATTTAAATTGATAGCAACCTGTCTTAATGTATGTGAATGACAGCAGCCATTTTAAATTCTCGGCATGGCAATGTTCAGTAACTGATATCACCAGAATGCAATTTAAAAAAAAGAAATGTTACTGGGAAGTAGAGCAGATTGCTCCGCCTTTAACCCATTTTTAAAAACGTGTCCCCCTACACACTGCGCCCAAATTCATTGCAAGCTGCTCTGGCACCAACAGGATGTGGAAACAATTAGAGCCCTTGGAAGGTTAGTTACTAAACTCTCGCAGCTGCAAAACAAGGGTTCAACCAGTGCAAAATAAATTGCACCAGAAAAAAACCAAAAAAAAAACCCAACTGCACTCAATTGAGAGAGCCTGCAGATACTTTCTGGGACTGCAGGAGCCACTCACAGAGACAGTGACTAAATGCATCGAATTTATTCTGACCCATAACTACTTCACATTTGGAAATGACACATACCTCCAGACAACCGGGACCGCTATGGGTACTCGGATGGCGCCACAGTATGCCAATCTGTTCTGCGCAAAACTGGAAAGTGACTTTCCACCTGTCACTTGAAACCCCTTACATACCTTCGCTACATCGATGACAGCCTCCTGATTTGGACCTCTGGCGAACAGGACCTCCTCCAGTTCTATGACAACTTCAATACGTTCCACCCGACCATCAACCTCAAACGCACCCATTCCCTGGATGAAGTACATTTCCTAGACACCACCATTACTATAAAGAACAACCAACTACAGACTTCTGTATACCGCAAACCTACAGACAGAGCCAGCTATTTGAGGGACAACAGCTTCCACCCGACACACACCAAACATGCAACCATCTACAGTCAAGCCATACGATACAACCGGATATGCTCCGACACAGCAGACAGAGACCAGCGGATTAAAGCCTTGAGATCAGACTTTATAAACCGTGGATATAACCACAGAATTGTAGACCAGCAAATTCACAAAGCCACCAGAATACCAAGAAGTGATCTCCTTGAATACAAACAGAAGGAGACAAACGACAGGGTACCTTTGGTGGTCACATATAACCCACACCTAGGAGCCCTACGCAAGATCGCCAGGAAACTACAACCCATCCTCCAGGAAGATACAAGACTGCAACAGGTCTTTCCTGAAGCACCCTTATTATCATACAGACAACCCCATAATCTCAAGAATATTATGGTGAGGAGTAAAGTATTCAGCAGTACAACTGAATGCGGGACAAAACCATGCCAGAACCCAAGATGCAAAACCTGCGCAATGCTCTACACAGCGGACACAATACAAATACCACACAGGAATCGGGAATACAAAATCAGAGGAAGGTTCACCTGTTCCTCCAGCAATGTCGTGTACCTCATCATGTGCATGAAATGCCCAGGGGGCTGCTACTACATAGGTGAGACAGGGCAGGGGCTAAACAAGAGAATGAACCTGCATCGCCACAGCATCACACGCGGAACAAGAGACAGTCCTGTTGGCGAACATTTCTCTGACTCTGGCCATAAGATAAACGATCTGAGGGTTGCCATACTCAAAGGTAATCTTAAAACACCGAAAGAGATACGGTTGCATGAATACAAATGTATGCAACTGTTCGGGACACTTAGCAGTGGCTTAAACAGAGATCGAAATTTTATGAGTCATTACTGACACAAGTGAACTCTCTTCCCATGAGCGCTAAAGGCCATGTCTGTACATACTGTGCTATATGTATGCACACACAGCTGTCTCTTACATATACTAATACTCCTTGTTTTTCCATCCCTATACACCAATAGGGACCACAAAGTATCCACACACACTTTTAGTTGTGCTACAATCTCTCACATTTCCACACCCACCCACACCATTTATATCCACTCCCACTCCACACACACCTTTTGTAAAGCACTGTATATACTGTGGGCTCTCCATTCATTTTCATTCACACTGATACACACACACTCTTACATCACTTGCTTTCAGAAACCTTTTGACACCTCTAGCCATAAAACACATCCACACCGGGGGAAGGACCAGCACAGATAACATTCCAATAGACACTGTTGTTAAGTATACCTTTTGCTTCATTCATTGTAACATCGCCGGAAGAAGAGATCAGTGTATCTCGAAAGCTCGTACAAATAAAAGCATTTCGTTAGCCACAGAACGGTATCATCTATTTATTTTTGATTATTGAAGCTCGGCTAACACGGTACTGATACCTCTACACATATATATATATATATATATATATCTCAATTGAGTGCAGTTGGGTTTTTTATTTTCTTTTTTTTTCTGGTGCGATTTATATACTGTGTATTTTTGCAGAGCTTTTTTCCCAGTGCTACCTGGACCAGATTAAAGGCCCATACTATGTCTTTCCACACTGCAGCAAAGTGCCAATGTATTTGTATGTAGACAGGAGAATTCTATCAGTGGGAGCTTTACAGTAAAGTGAAAGATTGCTGAGAATCTGTAACTTACAGCTGGTTGGTAGTTTGGGTGGATTGTTGGGAAGCCAATGCTGAGTGGAACCTGGAGATGTCCAGCCTAAAAAGAAAGAATCTTAAATTAATGTCAAACTTTTTGTTTCCACTTACGTTTGCTTAAAGCAATAGTCCGTGCTGCTTGCGATCAGGCAAGAATACTTGGCCGGTAGACACAAAATGACCATTGGGTCAGGGATCATTCTGGGAGCCAATAAAAAGAGGCATCATCCTCATGAGATGACAATATGACTTTCTATACGTGAGCCTGAGGCCATGTTTGTATATTTTTTTGTGTCAAAAGCAGCACACAAAAAAAAAAAAAAAATCTTGAGGACCACGAATCGGTGCGGGGGGAATCCCCATTCCAGTAAGCCTTAAAAAATAAAAAAATTGGGGGGAGGGAGAAGAGTGCTGCTTTGGGTTGCTAAGTATATGGGAGCTAAACTGCAGAATGTGTTCTCCTGGAAGAGATTGGAAAACCCTGGATTTGAGCTTTATTTCTCGGGATATAGATTAAACGTCCAGTACACATTTTCACACTATCAGAGCTCTATATCTGGGGTCCCTGGTTAGAATGTGAGGTAAGGCTAGCTATTTAGGTTTGTAGAAAATGATATAATCTCAGCTTCCTGAGTTAGCTGAAATGCGGCTTTCAATGAAAGAGACCAGTCTGTTCACCTTAGAACAGTTAGTTTCTTGTACAAAATATTTTGGAAAACTGAAATAAATGTAACCACTCTTCAAAATAACCAAAACCCCCCCTTTTTTTTTTTAGTTTTCATTCCAAAACACTGAACCAAACATTCATTTTCACCAGAATAATAATTCTATAGGAAGAAATGTTAGTCAATTTGTCTAAGGCTTTACAAACAGATGTCTGTATAAAAATTAAGTGGGGGATATTCAGTAAAGTCTCTAACTGGGGCCAAACCAGGGCAAAAAAAAAAAAAATGGCGACAGGAAAAGGTTTTTTTTTTTTTAAACAATAAATAGACGTCTAAAAGAGTCGTTATAGAAAGCACTGGATACAAATATGTATCTTGTCCCCACACAACCCCCCCCCCCCCCCCGCCCACCACCACCTCGCCTCACCACTATGCTGTAATTCAAAAGTTGGTCTATGTGGCAATTTACTGTATGTCCGTATTTCCCCTGTACCCACTTTTTTTTTTTTCTTTCTGTATCACATGAAAACGAATCTTATACTATATTAGTGAAAGCACTGTATGTTTGCCTGCCTGCCTGCCTGCCTGCATGCATGCCTGCCTGCTGGATGTCCGGTGTCCCTAGCGGCAATCTCATTGGTCCCTTGGCCCGCCCGCCCCCGCACACCTCTCATTGGCCTCACACACTCACACCACCCCCTTGGCCCGCCCCCCACACCTCTCATTGGCCTGAGGCGGAGTGACGGGCCAAAGGTCCAAAAAAATAAATAACACACACACACACACACACACACACACACACACACCTCTCTCCCCTCTCCAAATCACCTTTTCCCCCTCCCCAGCGGCATCACCTCTTCCCCCTCCCCAGCGGCATCACCTCTTCCCCCTCCCCAGCGGCATCACCTCTTCCCCCTCCCCAGCGGCATCACCTCTTCCCCCTCCCCAGCGGCATCACCTCTTCCCCCTCCCCAGCGGCATCACCTCTTCCCCCTCCCCAGCGGCATCACCTCTTCCCCCTCCCCAGCGGCATCACCTCTTCCCCCTCCCCAGCGGCATCACCTCTTCCCCCTCCCCAGCGGCATCACCTCTTCCCCCTCCCCAGCGGCATCACCTCTTCCCCCTCCCCAGCGGCATCACCTCTCCCCCTCCCCAGCGGCATCACCTCTCCCCGCTCCAAATCACCTCTCCCCGCTCCAAATCACCTCTCCCCGCTCCAAATCACCTCTCCCCCCTCCCCGCTCCAAATCACCTCGCTTCCCGCAGCTGCCACGCGGCGCGTAAGATGGCGGACCCCCTTCCTCCCTCGCGGCGCCGAGTCAGACGGTGGCGGCGCCCGGAAGTACAGGTAGGTGTCGCTCCCCACCTCCGGCGCCAAACGGAACTGAGAAAGGGCGCATCAACTGAGGTGTGTGTGTGTGTGTGTGTGTGTGTGTGTGTGTGTCACTGTCCACTGCCCCCCCCTCCTATCCACTGCCCCCCCCTCCTGTCCACTGCCCCCCCCTCCTGTCCACTGCGTCCCCCCTCCTGTCCACTGCGTCCCCCCTCCTGTCCCCCCTCCTGTCCCCCCTCCTGTCCACTGCCCCCCCCTCCTGTCCACTGCCCCCCCCTCCTGTCCACTGCCCCCCCTCCTGTCCACTGCCCCCCCCTCCTGTCCACTGCCCCCCCCCCTCCTGTCCACTGCCCCCCCTCCTGTCCACTGCCCCCCCCTCCTGTCCACTGCCCCCCCCTCCTGTCCACTGCCCCCTCCCTCCTGTCCACTGCCCCCCCCTCCTGTCCACTGCCCCCCCCCTCCTGTCCACTGCCCCCCCCCTCCTGTCCACTGCCCCCCCCTCCTGTCCACTGCCCCCCCCTCCTGTCCACTGCCCCCCCCCTCCTGTCCACTGCCCCCCCCTCCTGTCCACTGCCCCCCCCTCCTGTCCACTGCCCCCCCCTCCTGTCCACTGCCCCCCCCTCCTGTCCACTGCCCCCCCCTCCTGTCCACTGCCCCCCCCCTCCTGTCCACTGCCCCCCCCCTCCTGTCCACTGCCCCCCCCCCTCCTGTCCACTGCCCCCCCCCTCCTGTCCACTGCCCCCTCCCTCCTGTCCACTGCCCCCTCCCTCCTGTCCACTGCCCCCCCCTCCTGTCCACTGCCCCCCCCTCCTGTCCACTGCCCCCCCCCTCCTGTCCACTGCCCCCCCCCCTCCTGTCCACTGCCCCCCCCCCTCCTGTCCACTGCCCCCCCCCTCCTGTCCACTGCAGGAAATGCAGGGGGAGGAATCCATGCCTTTGAGGCGCCCCCCCCCTCCCTTTGACGCCCCCCCCCTCCCTTTGACGCCCCCCCCCTCCCTTTGACGCCCCCCCCTCTCCCTTTGACGCCCCCCCCCCTCTCCCTTTGACGCCCCCCCCTCCCTTTGACGCCCCCCCCCTCCCTTTGACGCCCCCCCCCCTCCCTTTGACGCCCCCCCTCCCTTTGACGCCCCCCCTCCCTTTGACGCCCCCCCCCTCCCTTTCACGCCCCCCCCCTCCCTTTGACGCCCCCCCCCTCCCTTTGACGCCCCCCCCCTCCCTTTGACGCCCCCCCCCCCTTTGACGCCCCCCCCCTCCCTTTGACGCCCCCCCCCTCCCTTTGACGCCCCCCCCCTCCCTTTGACGCCCCCCCCCTGCCTTTGACGCCCCGCGCGCACACACTGACTGACTGCCGCACGCACGCACACACTGACTGACGCGCACACAAAGCCTGACTGACGCACGCACACACTGACTGAGGCACACACTGACTGTGTGTGCGTCAGTCAGTCTGTGTGTGTTTGTGTTTCTGCCTCAGACTCACTGACGCGCGAGCAAACACACAGTGACTGACGCACACACGCTACATGAAGCTGTAAAGGAGGGAGGGAGGGGGGGGACTGGATTGATGTGAATGGGGGACAAACAGAGAGAGGGGGGAGGAGAGAGAGGAACGGGAACATTACATCCCGGGCAACGCCGGGTCTCTCAGCTAGTACTAAATAAAGGGTTGAAAAGAAATAGAAAAAACAATTGAGATGGGTGGATTAGCATTACACCTTAGTCTCCGTGATGTAGCATCATGCAGCAGAAAGCATGGAATTGTGGGACACAGAAGTTTGAGGCTTTGGCACATGGGATATGTTGCCAAAAAAAGCAAAGGGAAAAAAATAGATTATAAACTAACTAGTATGGGAGTCAATGTGTTTACTGCACTATGAGATTAAGGACATTTGTGGTTAAGATGCTGGCCTCTGATATGGGTAAACCAGCTCTGTGGCCTTTGGTAAGTCACAATATCTTATGCAGCCAGGCAGCAAAAATGTGATTTCAACATCTTCAGGGTAGTTTAATTATGCTGGTATTATTCTAATATGTGCAGGAAAGACACACTGATGGTGTTCTAAAGATAAAATGATCATGGCCAGCTTGCACAGGCCTGAATATATTGAAGGGGCTACACTGATAAATATATAGTAACATGTATAAAGCTGTTTACTGAGGCTTTGCAGTTGCTGCATGAGAATGTAATAGCTAGAATAGGAAAAAGTCTACTCACTGCTTAATCCCCCTGCAGAGTAAAGTCCCAAGTCTAGGAGCTGGGATGGCAGGAATCCGGACAAGCTTTCTGACTGCTCTGCCCATTGGTCAGGCTTTTGGGAGATGAAGCTAGCAATGGGTCCTCTGAAGATGTCACGCTCATCTTGTGCATCCTCAACAGGGATGGGAGTTTGCAAATTCAGAAAGGAAAACTCCCTCTCAAAATTCTCTTCCTCTGTGCCATCCAGTAATAGATCCTTTGGTGCTGGAAAGAGAGGAGAATGTTGTCTGGGATATGACAAATTAAATACTGCGACATGTTATAGACTGCTGTCTGTGAAATGCGCTTTGAAAGTATTCATTCTGTTTGCCTCCATTTCTTCATATAAACATTAATTTTATACTCTTATATCCTTCATGGGATCAGGAATTTGTCATTTGTGATGTGTGACCCTGGAATGAGACACCTCAGTCACAAGATTTACTAATCTGTGCAAAGCCACAGAGCACCTTCAAGATCCATTCAAGTAAAGACTGAGCACTATTTAGTAAAGGTGAGTCTAAATGCTGTTCTTGTGATTTCGTCTGCATTCTGTTTCACTGGTGGTAGGAAAAAGTGTACTCTTAATATAAACAGAATCTGACGTGCACAACATATTATGCATCCTTTAATACCAGTGATATCACAAATCCTACATCGATTTCCACTTGCATCTGAGGGGAAAGCAAGGGTAAACAAATCACTTGTTTTAGATTTACCTTTTGCATTTATCACAGCAGATACAGACACACAGAGAGATAAGCTTACATCACCCAAACCTCTGGTTTGAAGGTTGCCTACAACAAGAGTGTGCAAACTGGGGGGCACGCATCATTTTTTTTGGGGGGGGGGGGGGTCACGTGTGGTTGAAGACGTCCCACGCTCTTCCCCAAGGCATTTAAGTTAAATGCCGCAGGACCTCTGCCTCCTCTACATCGAGATTCAGCCGGCTTCCGGACGCGTGACCATGGCAACGCGGCGCGAGGTAGGGGGCGCAACAACTGAAGAGAGCAGGCAGGGTGGCACAACAAGAAAAGTTTGCGCACCCCTGCCTTAGAGCAGTGGTGCGCGCCAGATTTTCATGGGGGAGAGGGGAGCGCAGCAGTTAAAGGCATTTAAATTAAATATCGGGGGACCGCGCAAGGCATCTATAATACACTTACCTTCCCGTGACGCGTCTTCCTGGTAACCCGGCGTCAAAAGATGCCGCCGGGTCACGTTACCATGGCGACATGACGTTGCATGACCCTGCGCTTCATTTTGATGCTGGGGTCGAGCGGGGGGGGGGGGGGGGGGAGGGGAGGGGGCAAGGTGCCAAGAGCAGGCTGGGGTGCGCACGGGGAGAAGTTTGCACATCCCTGGCTTAGAGGACTGAAAAGTTGGTTATTTGGAATACAATATACCACTTTTGACTCAAAGCACTTCACAATTATGCATCGTTGTACATGGAATCTTATAGGTCCGATGTGATTACAATTTATGTTTTTGGCTGCTGAGATAAAGCAACTTTCCCAAGGTTACAAGGATCAGACACCAGGATATGAACCTGGCTCCACTGGTCCAAAGTCAGTGTCTTCAGAATCTGTGCCTTTACTCATTAAGCCTCTCCTTCAGCCCAATTTAGCTCTCTCACGAAACCGTGTTTCCCAAAACTACATGTCACCAGTAAACAGTCTTTACAAAGATACCGGGGATACCGCCTGGGTCGTCAGACCACCAGGGAATACATGGCTGGCGGGAAAATGCACCCACAAATACGAACTACAAAGTAATGTCCCCATCCGGGACTGCTGACGAGGTGACCCGAGAGCACTGCCCTTATCTGCCGGGGTGCCCAACCCGTTCCCGCTAAACACTCTCTCAGAAGAGCTATAAATAATATCCAGCGGTTTATGGTAACTCAAAGGCCACAGAGCTCACATAACGCCCACCGAAATAAATATCACATACATGCAGCCTGTGTGTAAAGAGAACCGGGAGAACAAACTGTTTCTTCTTTTTAAAGAAACGTAAAAGTGTCTGAATATATGCAGCAAAGCAAGGAAAAAGCAGGCATTGTTTCTCAAGGAAAAAGCAAAAAATTGAGTAAAGTCAAGGAGAGCGTTTGCCCTTAAAAAAATATATTTAATGGAACCAGCAAAAAGATACAGCTACATTACGGGGTACAAACAGTGCCTGCTTTTTCCTTGCTTTGCGTCTATCGCTATCAGAAAAAACGGATGTACACCCCCCCATTGGAAAAGAAGAATATTTGATATCTACAAGGACAACATCCACTCCAAATGTGAGTTATTTTATCACTGGCAAACACTCCGTTCTGATGCTTTATGTTGGGACACTTTTATTTATTGTGTGGCCCCTTACTGCAGTGCTTGTGGGGGTCCTAGCCCACTAGTCAGATTACAATGGAGAAGTGATTCATGTTGGATTGTTTACCACTTATTGATTACCGAGGGGTTTCATCTCAGGAATATCATATGAAATATTGAATGTTATAGTTTCTGCAAATACATTTTGAGGCTTCTTTTAGAGCACCACACATCTTTTCCAATTTGAATATATGCAGCAACAGAAACACGTTTCTACACTAAACATAGTGGCCCTTATTCAATGTGCTGTGAAGCTGCTTCCATGTGCTGGAGAAGATTTTAGTCCCATTCATTTGAACAGAAGCTGAACTCCCCACCAGCACTGGCAAGTGGCTTCACTGCATACTAAAGACATAAAATAATTGTCCATGTTAAAAATGACCCGGTGTCCTGGCACTGTATGCAGTGAAATGAATGGCATGGCTGGCTACAGATTCCCATGCCTGCAATCGGTCTGGTGCTTGATTTAATTGAGGTAGTAATGCTTGATCTATTCACAGGCATGCTGGTGGACAGATTAGGCTTGAAGCACTGGCTGTGAAAACACTGGGATTATCCTACAAAGAGAGGAGTTCAGGTTTTGTAGCAGTGCTAGCGAAATTCTTGCAATTTTAAAGAGTAAATCGACAAATGGTTGAGTACAGATGATAGTCATTGGCTGACTGTTATTTATAGATGTAAATTCTCAGGGCCACTCAAATCCACTCTGAAGGCATCAAGAAGGGGAACCTTCATTAGTTCCCGACAGCCTGGATTTAACGACATCAGTTAATAATAATTTGCTGCCACCATTTTGATCTTTGTTTTGTGTCATTTCACGGCGGGCTCACTCAGCGAAATATATTGAGTTTTGTGGTTGTACATGTAACGGCTGGACCCCCCTTGTCTGACCCACCCAATCTCACATTGGCCCGTGTGGTCTAACCGGTCCCCATTACAAGGTCGTGTGTGGTGGTGCACCCGCAAGTAACAGGACTCCTGAGTCTCCCGCTTGGTGTTATTAGGGGATGTCATCAGGACAGGTAGCTGAGGTAGTGGGTACGAGTCCAACTTACTTCACGTGCAGCGCCTCCACCTCATCAGGATCTATGCTTCCGCAGGGAGATGGTCCTGGTGAGGAACTCCTTCTCGGTGGTGACTGCCACTGTAGAGTAATCTCACACTCACACAGTGGGGGTTTCTTTGAACATGGCATCTTTATTGTAGATTGGGATGTAGCAGACTGCCCCATGCAGCTGCCGGCTCTAGCCGCACATCTCTCCGTGCTGTCCCTTTGCCAGGTACGCCCTCCCGTATTGAAGTGGGATTCCCTTTCTCCTAGGGAGATCACCACTGCGCCAGGTCCCTGGACACAGTGTGGCTTAGACAGACTTGATTGGTCACTCTGCTACAGCTAGTTACTGCACTAGGGTCACAAAAGTATTCCTCCAATCCCTTATGCCGTAGCATACATCTTACCAGCTGCTTCACACAACTGCTGGTTAACACAACACTAACTGACAGTGTTGTGCCCTTTATACCTCAGGGGGCAGGCGCATCTCTGATGTCACTATCCAGGGACTCAGAGCATACAGCCACCCCCTTCCTTACACAGGGCACCACACCAGGGTGTGAGGGAAAACCTCCATAACTACTGTTGGCAGGCCTGTACTTACCAGGACTTACTGCCAACAGGGAAGATGTATGCAGTCATTATTATGCATGGCTACATACTCCCCCTGGTTAATACCCACCGTCCCGGCTGGGACCTAAATTTGGTGTACCTTGCGCCAGGAAACACTGCAAAAGAACACACAAATAACATGGCAAACATCATCACATTGACATAATAATGCAAGCCCATCTCACTCACTGACCAGCAGGGAGCGCTAAAGAAAAAGCAGACCACTCTAATTTGGCACTCAATAATAATGTCGAGGATCCGGCTTCTTCACCTCCCGCCCCGCGGCATCATGCACAGTCACGCTGTATTCCCGTGGTATCCCTCGCTCATTGCAATACACCACTTTGTGCATGTACACACTGCGTCCTATCTTCCAGACCCGCATAAGTTGGGACACCCTCTGCTCGGCCTGAATTCCTTTAATGGCTCCCCCTTTTTCTACGATATAGTGCTGGATATCGTTTTTAAGCCATCTCTCCCTATTCTCCTCTATCTCTCTCATTAGAGGTTCTGGGACATACGGGTAATCAAGCCCATGCGACCTTCTGTATTTTGCCGCAACAGCCCGTTCAGCTCGGCAAGCCCTGGTCAACTTACTTTCGCCAGCCGCCCCGGGCAGCACCCATGACAGGGGCTCATCGGTCTCTACCGGGTCATCCAACCCTGCGGACCCCTTTGGGATAATAAGGCCTGCCTGGATACGATCCCACCTTACCCTTAGGGCCCTAAGGTATGCCTCGTCATCAAAGTCCCCGGCAGCCCACCAGTGATCAACCACCCCCTCCCTCTCTAGGATAAATCGGGTGCGGTCGAACCAGGCTACATACCCCTCGTACAACGGGGCCCACCACCTAGTCTCCTTCCGTTCTTCGGAGCTAGGTTCTATAGACTCCTCTATTGACTCCTCATCAGGCCCACCCGAAGATACCCCGTACGTACCCTCAGATCTCTCAACAACTCCTTTGTACTGTGCGGTGTTTCTAACGGTAATGCTTAGCACACTAGGACAATCACTGGATACCGACACTTGTCGGGACATCCTCCCTCCTCCCTCCGACCCATCATCCGAAGTTCCCCAGTCCAGGCTTCCAGTCCGATCCTCGGAAGGACCCCGTGACTCCCCGGACAACCCTAAGCTAGAACTGGACCCGAATGAAATAGTGACGGGGACAGAGGCTTTAGCTAGGGCCTTGGGGCTAACCTTGGGTGTGGACGGGGTTTGGGGACGGGACCGAACCGTAGGTATAGGCAGGGTTACGACCTGCTCCCCAGCAATACCTGTCTTGGCTTCGGCACAAAGTCTCTCTTTCTCACCGGCAGTTGGGCTCTTCACTCTCCGACTCGAGCGCCCATTCCGCCTGGCAGTAGGTGAACGACTTCCGCTGCTCGACCGCAGAGGCGCGATCATCTCCCACTCGATGCCGCTCTGGTCATCCGGAATCACCTCCGCACACGCACGTGCTGCGACGCCATCTTGGGTTGGATCCCCAATCGGGATCTCTTCCTCCACGAGGACATCCGGCAACGCCCGTCTGCTGCGCGATCCAGTCTGGCTCTGGACTCGCTCTTCCTTCTCCTCCAACCCCTGGGTCTGCGACAGGCACGGTGTCATCTTAGTACCTCGCAGGGTCGGGGTGGATCGACCTCCTTCCGATCCACTAGTCACCACGGCAGTGGGACTCCGGCGATCGGGTGGTCGCGGTACTGGAGACACTCGACTCCGTGTCTCCACACCACGAGGAATGGCATCTCTCCATGGCGTACCAATAGTATGACAGTCTCTTTTTATGACTATCTTACTCGACAGCCTAGCACACTCCTCGTCCGAGGATTCTAACTTGCCATTCGGCCGAGGCATCCCAGTAGGAGACCGGCGATGGGCTCCTCGGTGATCACCTCTCCGATGGCTGGGTTTCTCCCTCTTGAAAACCTGTCCTGGTCCCCGTTCTTCGGGACCTGTATCCTCTTGCCACAATGCACCCGGAAGCTCCGCAGTTAACATCGGGACATCATCTTTGGCTTCCTCGGCCTGTACCGGCACAAAACTCGGCATGGGCCACAGGTACTGCAGTCCACAATGTTGACATCGGCCCGCAGTGCCCACAGCTCCGCCCGGCAGTCTGCACTGCAGGCAGAGACACATCACCGTCTCCACACCCTCTACCCGGAGGACCAGGAAGCCTCCTGGAGCCGAGTAAGGATGGGTAGTGATCAAGGGATTTTGTCCCACTTTATCAGAGACTCCAGCCATATTCACCAGTGGCAGTACTCGCTTCAAAGGTCTGCACTGGTCAACAGCTCTTCGCAACTGGAGTGCAGGGGCAGGTTTGGCAACCCCTCCTCCTTCTTTCTCCATCGATATCCGGTGGAACTGCAAACCACTCCCCCTGGTTGAAACTAGGGGGATGTCTCGTAGACTTGTAGGCTGACCCAGCACTGGGGCAGAGTGAGTCATAGTCCATGAGGGCGCGGCTCCAGCTTTCGCGCCCCACTCCCCATCGGGGTGGAGTTTTCTCGTTGGCGCCAATCCTGACCAACAATTAGCAAACTGCAAAGTTGCAAGACTTTCTGCAGCATGCCCACGCGGTGTCCCGGGAACGCGGGAACCGCCATTTTGGTAAGTATTGTCCTTTTTCCCATTGAAGGTAGCGTCTGGCTGTTTGTTAATTGGGGTATAACAAAGTCCATTTCGTTCCTCCCATCGGATAACACTGTCATGCTCATTATTCTCAGGGGTATCATCCCGAGAACAAAAACATGATAAACACGGCGCAGCCACGGCTTTCACGCCATTCCACAACAAACACACAAGAGTCTCTCCTGTAGCTTGTTCTTCGTCCACGCACAGTTCATATGCGTGTTCTTCCTCTGACCGCAATCCTGGACCTTCTGCTCTGTGCAGATCCTCCATTCTGACGGTTCTCTCTCCCTGCCATCCTGGACCTTCTACTCTGTGCAGATCCTCCATTCCGACAGGTCTCTCTTGATCGTTGAACACGGGGTTCTTGTACATGGAGCTCCGCTCTGCGGGGCAGCTACCACATCCGTACAATAAACATGCCTTGTGCACCACCTTGTGTACCTAACGTAGATCTGACTCATGTTTGCACTACCTCAGGCTAGGCTCACTCTCTGTGTCTACTGTAACGCGTTCCTCCAGTCTGTGCTCCTTGGTAAGTGGTCTGGAATGGAGACTAGAGTACTCTGGCTCTTCCATGCAGTACTTTGGGCGTCGACCTACTTTTGGCTAGCCTAGTGCGGACCCTTCCAGAATTCCTGCCCTAAGTTACCAGTTTACCCCTTTAGGCGTCCCCCGCTAGCGCTACCTCAAGGCGACTAGAACAGCAATAGCCCCCGGCTCCAGACTCACTAACCCCTAACGGATCCCAAGGCGTCTTTGCGGCATGCAGCTCCAGCATCTCCCTGACTACCCCTGGCTCCGTCACACGCAGCACAAAGTGGCAGCAGACACTCTCTCTGTTTCCTAATGTGTGCCTAGCAAAAGCCTGTCCTGTTAACAGGTATCTCAGCAGCGCCTCCAATTGTAACGGCTGGACCCCCCTTGTCTGACCCACTCAATCTCACATTGGCCCGTGTGGTCTAACCGGTCCCCATTACAAGGTCGTGTGTGGTGGTGCACCGGCAAGTAACAGGACTCCTGAGTCTCCCGCTTGGTGTTATTAGGGGATGTCATCAGGACAGGTAGCTGAGGTAGTGGGTACGAGTCCAACTTACTTCACGTGCAGCGCCTCCACCTCATCAGGATCTATGCTTCCGCAGGGAGATGGTCCTGGTGAGGAACTCCTTCTCGGTGGTGACTGCCACTGTAGAGTAATCTCACACTCACACAGTGGGGGTTTCTTTGAACATGGCATCTTTATTGTAGATTGGGATGTAGCAGACTGCCCCATGCAGCTGCCGGCTCTAGCCGCACATCTCTCCGTGCTGTCCCTTTGCCAGGTACGCCCTCCCGTATTGAAGTGGGATTCCCTTTCTCCTAGGGAGATCACCACTGCGCCAGGTCCCTGGACACAGTGTGGCTTAGACAGACTTGATTGGTCACTCTGCTACCGCTAGTTACTGCACTAGGGTCACAAAAGTATTCCTCCAATCCCTTATGCCGTAGCATACATCTTACCAGCTGCTTCACACAACTGCTGGTTAACACAACACTAACTGACAGTGTTGTGCCCTTTATACCTCAGGGGGCAGGCGCATCTCTGATGTCACTATCCAGGGACTCAGAGCATACAGCCACTCCCTTCCTTACACAGGGCACCACACCAGGGTGTGAGGGAAAACCTCCATAACTACTGTTGGCAGGCCTGTACTTACCAGGACTTACTGCCAACAGGGAAGATGTATGCAGTCATTATTATGCATGGCTACATACATTTATATATTAAATATACAATACTTTAAACTAATTCATCCTGTACCTCCCTATTCTCAAACAACCAACGTGAGATGCCTTACTACGCGCTGTAAACAGGGGCAAGCTCAGAAAAATGGATTTTGGAAAGGAAGTAACAGCAAAAAGAGGTGGTTTTAGACACCTATGAGATAGTCTATAGATGGTGCAAATGTAAAGAATGCAGCGGTGGTAACAGAAATATCTTCCACTTGTGCTTGTCCAGACAATCAAACGACGATACAGATAGTGCTCAACAGAGATAGAGAACACTATTATTTATTAATCCCCCATTGGTGGGAGTGCCTGCTGTCTCTGTTGAATATTACCTATAGGTAGCGTTACACATCCATATAAGATGCCAAATCTTGTTATGATTATAGAGCTTCCTTCGGGCACCTTTCAAATTGCCAGATATTTTTTACAATGTTGGTGACCTGTGTAGCCTAATCAACTACTGGGACCTTACCTGCAGATTCCAACACATAACATTATTGATATGGTACCTAAACACTTCCTATTCCCCTCAGTGAAAGACATAACACTTCTTACCCATCTCAACACTCTATCACATAAACATAATGACTAATCTCTCACCTAATAGTACATAAGGGGTTAAAAAACTTGGTGCACAGGGAAAAATTAGATAGCTAACACTTGAAGAGCTGACCACCGGGGGTCACTATAAGCCCTATAAATTGCACTCTAAAGTTACAACGTCCAATTATGGATGCTGTTATATGATGGAAGATTGTAATTAATAGGACCAAAGGAGGGAGTAGTATAGCGCAAAAACACAGCAATACATCTATATTTTCTCCTTTACCATACCAACACAGTTACTGAGGTAAATTATACAGCATTATCAAGCTGTGACCTTCTGATATATCGATTATGCTGTGATGTCTGCATACTGAGGAATACTATCTCCTCCGTTTACTTTATGTACATGCGTGTATACAGACATTCTTTTGGTAACTATTCATGCAGTCACTGACATTGTGACATATATTTGCATTGGATATCATTTAATATTGGGGAAATATTATTTGTTTATTTTTGCGCCATTGTAGGTGGTGATCATGACTCAATAGGCAACTCTTTCTTGGTGCCAAGCCTAACAATATACCTTTATATACATTGTTATCCACCTTGTATACCTTATATCTGTACAGGACACCATTTCCTGTATGAGCAGAGTATATATATATATCTATATATATATAGATATATATATATATATATATATATATAGATATATATATATATATATATACCAGCTCACCCCTTTATTTAGCCGCCTCTCCCACTTGGGATTTTAATATCCTTTGTTTATATGTTTCTTATATGTGTTGTATTTTTCTAGATAGATTTAATAACATTTGATAATTTTTTGGTTTTAATATTACTTTTGAGTCTGCTGTTCAAGGGTCAGTGGACCCTCCTTTGGTCCTATCTTCCATCATATAACAGCATCCATAATTGGATGTTGTAACTTTAGAGTGCAATTTATAGGGCTTATAGTGACCCCCGTGGTCACCTGTTCAAGTGTTAGCCATCTCAACACTCATAGGATGTCCTGGATCATCCAACTTAAAGCTGTTTCCATCAAGTTAATCAGTCTCTGGAGTAAATCACAATTATTAGAGCAGATGTGTCACCTCACTAATATCTTTAACATTGCATTATAACTTATCTTTATATAAAGATATTAGATAAGTCCATGGTACCGCTCTATAGCTATCCCAATGCTAACTAATCATAAAGGGAAGGATTATGGCCCATTTTAACTAAGTGGTGCTACTCCCTAAGACACCTTCTGGCACCGAAAAACATACTATGGCCTAGTCCTAGGAATAGTGCATTCTGGTGCCAGAAGGAGTCTCATTGAATAGCACCGTTTACTAAATATGAGTCCAGCTCACTTTCATCTGCAAAAGAAATGGATTGAGGGGGGGATATGGTAAGAATAGCACAAACTTTTAAATTGTGTATAAAGCTTAATTAGGCAGCTGTGTCACACACTTACATTATACAAGCATCAGGGGATATACATTGACATTATCTGTTGGTATACCTTTGGCACGTAAAAGGCACATTTTTTACTTATGATAATAATAACGAATAATAATGATTAGAACACAATCAACCTATGAAACGCAATACTTCCCAGGACTGCATTGGGGGATTCAGTATGAAAGTGTCCTGATCGGCACTATCACAGCTGAATGAATAACCCCCTGTGTTTTTGTTTTTAGAACACAACCTTTGTACCGTCTTCCAAGTGTATAGTGCAGAAAAAAAAGCAAAATAATGATTCATATTTACCAGTTTCTGCTCCCAGTTCTGCCGGCATTTCCTCCTCTAGCACAATTAGCCTGGAAAGGAATGAAAAAAATCCAGCTTCATTCCTAACCGTGCGCTATAAAACCTGCAAAACATTATGTGGCCAACTCCAGTCCTCAACAGGTCAGGTTTTCAGGATATCCCTGCTTCAGCACAGGTGGCTCAATCAGTGGCTCAGTCATTCTGAGTGAGCCACCTGTGCTGAAGCAGGGATATCCTGAAAACCTGACCGGTGGGTGGCCCTTGAGGACTGGAGTTGGCCACCCCTGAAGTATGGGGTTTGTTTGAGGCTCATCCCTCACTAAGAAGCAATGCTGCAGCCATTCCAATGTCGTAGTGATTGGGGATACATTACAAAGCAGTGTTAAGAATCCTCAGGAATATTATTTTACATCAATGTTTTTACAAAACAGAAAAACTACTGGAGGAAGTAAAGGTGATTCATAAAGTTAACTGCATTTTCAGAAGACTCATTTGGATTCATGGAGAGCGGCGGCGGCGGCAGCGTTCCTAAAGCCTCTGCTTGGGACACCCCAGTCAGGCCATATTGTAGGGATAACCAGCTAATCCCATATTCACATATACAAGTAGTGCAAACACGCGCACTTTGTAATTCATCATTTATTCCTAAATCTCGTCTGTCTGGGTGCCCGGAGAAAAGGGTCGGCAAACACCAGGTTATAGGGTTTGTCTGTCATTTTTTTAAGAGTATATGCAAAAAGAAAAAAAAAAACATGTTTTATGTACTTTGTACTCACTCGTCCATATCGACAGCTGGATCGTCTCGCTGTATCTTCTCTAAACGGATCTGTTCACAAAGCTGCGTAGAGGACTGGAGAACAATAAACGTGTCTGTACCACAGAAAACTAATATTAACTTTATTTCATGTAGTGCTTTTCTCCCAATGGGACTCAAAGCGCTTCACAATTACAGTTGTGTGCGGTCCGCAGCACATAGGATTGTTACAGACACAGTCCCTGCCCAGATGAGTTTACAATCTATGTTTCTGGTGTCTGGAGCACAGGGAGATAAAGTGACATGTCCAAGGTCACAAGGAGGTGACATCGGGGTATGAACACGTTGCGTGCTGTCTCTTGATGTGTGTCTGTACACACACATCAAGAGACAGCACGCAACGTGTACACACACACACACACACACACCGAGAAGAGTGCAAAATTCCATAGTGTAATATGGTGAAACAAAATGATGGGATTTTAATTTCCACATCATTTTGTTTTTTTTCGTCTTTTGCTCTCTTCTGGGTTCCCTCTCTTGTATAGATCTCTAAACGCTGGATAGGAGGCCCAGTAATCTAAGGGAGCAGCACAGACCTCTCACTATGAGGAATCATTTACAGAAGGAATCATTTACTAAAGGAACTGGTTATATATACAAAGAAGACGTACATTGACTTCTTAATGTGATTAATTCATTTGAGAGCTATTGGTGTAAAATCACAGTGAAATATTGTCAGGTTATTTGCACATATATATTTTTTATTTGCACTAATTGAGATCAAAGAGTGCGTGCGTGTGTGTGTATTATACACACTGCTGGCACATGTATGCTCATGTGGACTGAATTATTTACAGTAGATGTGTGGCACAGTTTGCTATCCAAACTCCTTAACTATGTTAGTTCCCTGTAGCAGAAACCTATACATATGGCACATCCATGTGCTCTGATATATGCATGCACTGGCTGAGATTCGAGGGGTGAGGCTACATACAGAGCTACAAGTTAAAGACATTTCCTGCAGCAAAGGATCTGGCAGACAAAGCTAGATTCTATAATGAAAAAATACATTGTAAATAGGATAGTCGTTTGTCACAGTTACAATTTCTTGCATATACATTGTAAATGTTGAGAAGGAGCGGCTCAGTGAGTAAAGACACTGATGTTGGCACTGAGTTTGAAGCAGGGGAACCTGGTTCAATTTCTGGTGTCGGCTCCTTGTGACCTTGGGCAAGTCACTTTATCTGCCTGTGCCTCAGGAACTAAAAACATAGATTGTAAGCTCTATGGGTCAGGGACCTGTGCCTGGAAAATGTCTCTATAAACTGTAAAACTAGCAGCGCTATACAAGAACAAACAATTATTATTAAATAAGATACCTTTAAGTAGGCACCACTGTGTGGCAAAACCTCTTGAAACTCCTGCTGTATTTCAGACATGAGGCGAGCTGTCTTTTCCCAAAACTGCAGTAGTGTTGTCTATTTGGAACAGAAATGAACAGACATTAATACTCAGTGTGGTGTGGTGTATAATGGGACTCTCATTTCTATAGGAGTTAGGATTCTGTAATGATTCCTATTCCTGGCAGGGACTCCCCTCTATGACTGTTCTGCATTGGTATTGAAGTTCTGTGTGTCTGTAGTAAAAGGATTAAAGCCCCACTTATTTTTTTATTGATCACAAAAATTGAAGACCATACATGAAGACATTTGAGTAAGGGCTGACTGGTTTAAATACCATTTCAACCCCCTCTCTTACAACCAAGGCGCCGAGCTGGCTAGAAAAAATCTCTTTGAAGGAGAGTTTGGCTTCCCTTGTAAGTGTGAAGACCAAAACTTAAAAACACTCAGTCCCTTTGTTCCTGCCCTTAGTATAAACAATCAGGACAGTTACCTTTTGATCACCGGGCTATGTTAATTCCTCAGGATGTCCTTCCTGCCCTATTTAGCATAGCAGATGGAGTCTGCATTTTCCAGAGCAGATCCAAAATCCCAGATACACTTTAATACCTACACATATTAAAAGACCCGGTTCTGGTAGGTCCAGCGGGTCCAAACTTTCCAGACCTTAATGCCAGAAGTGGTACACTATAGGGTCCAAGTTTCAGCCTGCTGCAACCTTCGGAACCGGAGTTATACAAATACCACATAAACCGTTTCATATTTTATTATAAAAATCTCCGCTAAAAAGAAATCTCAGCTTTTCACTAAATCCCCATTGAAAACAACGGGCTCCGCCGCCATGGGTTTCAATGGAGCAACTCTGCCGTTGTAGTCAATGGAGATTCCCGCCATAGACTTTCAATGGAGAAACCGCCGCCATTGAAGTCTATGAGAAAATCCACAAATCTTTACATTCGTCCACACTCCGTCTGGTTGGTCTGAGGGGGCTGGGAAGGGGCATGCATTAAAGCCGGAACCTTGGCTACATGCCACCCAAATCCCATCCCTCTGGTCATTCCAGAACCGGAGATATGGACTTACATTTTTCAGCATTTTACACTTAGTCGTTTTTACGCCACGCGGCTTTTCCCCATTGGAATCAATGGCCGGCGCCGCCATAGACAATGCATGGCGCACGCCGCCATTAGATTCAATGGTGCGAACCTCCTTCTCCGCTCGACCCCTTACGGGGGTCCCTCATTCCCGGACCCGGTGGGGGTCGTGTGTGGGGTCCCTAGGGGCTAGGGGCAAAAAGAATTTTATTCCCAGGTGCCCTAGAACCCAAGATTCCCACGCCAATTGTCGTTGAACTTGACCATAGTGATTAAACTCTTTTAAAAGACATTGTATCCGCTTTTGCGGTCTGCGGTTTGGATGGCTGCCAACCTGTTCCTCGAGGCCGGCGTCGAGGAATCTCCATTGAAGTCAATGAGCCCATTGACTTGCAATGGGAAACCGCCGCTCCTCCTCTCGGACGCCACCTGCTGGTCGTCGCTGGAAAACAGGTCCAAAACCGCTACTTCTGCCATTAGAAAGCATGGAGGCTCAATGGCGACCTATGGATGGCTGCAAAATGGAGCCTGAAAAGGCGGGAAAATGGGAACAAAAGGCTATAATCACTAAAGAACATTAACCCCTTCCCTCCCGCATCAACCCTAGTGTATGTGTGCTTGCCAACACCAGGATAACACAATACAGTTACACAGGGAATAAACATTTGGATATTGAAAAAAAGGAAATAACAGTGCGCAACTAATTGAAACGTGACGTGATAAGGTGAAAGTAAAGTGAATTAAATAACTTAACCTAGAATTGAGCGTTTGCAGCTGCGATGAAGGGGGGGCTCAGGGACCCCCTGGAGCTAACAGATAAATACAAAAAAGACACAGCGCACAACGCTCATAGTGCATTAAAAATATTATTCACTCTCCTCCGTGTGGAGCGCTTCCTCGTTAGTGACGTCACCACGGGGATTTCGGCGCCGTTCGAACACGATCAAATCGCGCAGTAGGGTGCTAATAATTAGCTAGAGCACTTGTCAAATTGTCCTATGCGTTTCGAAACATGATGAAGAAACTTCCCTGATGAAGAAACTTTCTGTTTCGAAACGCGTAGGACAATTTGACAAGTGCTCTAGCTAATTATTAGCACCCTACTGCGCGATTTGATCGTGTTCGAACGGCGCCGAAATCCCCGTGTTGACGTCACTAACGAGGAAGCGCTCCACACGGAGGAGAGTGCTAGCGCCCAGCTGATGCCCAGATTTGCCTTGCTGAAGCACTGCAGAGATCAGCAGCTCCCGGTACACTCGTGCTCTGGGGAGCAAGGACCAGCAGAGGTTGTGCATCTACCCCAATAGGACCCTGCACCACCGAGGACAGCATTTTCACCCCTTCAAGGACACCTGATCCGGTCTCCGGAGGCGTTGGGTAACATATCCCGAAACTGCTTGATATTACTGCATTTGATGTACGCACATTACTCACCCATTTATTGTTTATGTGAATAATATTTTTAATGCACTATGAGCGTTGTGCGCTGTGTCTTTTTTGTATTTGGATATTGAAGCAAGGTAAAAAACACAAACTGGACCTCAGTCCAGTTAACCCCTTGCTTCCCAGGTGAGAGTAGAGGGTGGCCAAATGGGGTGTAACCCCTTTAATCCCGGGCCAAACCCTCTCTATCATGACACCTCCCCTGCTCAATGGGTGCCTGGTGCCCCAGCTGCCTTCCCTGGCACTGGGACACCATTGGTACCCTTGAAGCACTTAATAAGTTGGCCTGGCAAAATTGTCCTCTGGCATTGTCCAGTACAATGTCCTGGCCACAGTGGATAGTGAAGTCCAGATCCTGTGGAGCAGGGCTCCACCGTGGCCGCCGGGCATTCTCCTTTGCCTCCCTCTGCCCCCCACCCCGTGCCTGGTGAACCAAGTCCATGGTGAAGGGGCCTGTCTGCAGACCAGGCTGCATACTGCCCAGAGACTGGCATGTCTCTGCACCAGCGAGAGACCAGCTATCAAGCACAGACCGTCGCTTTCCTGTCAACCAAGTCTGGGAAAGAGCTGTCACTATCCTGTAGGGACCCTACCTGCCCTGGCCCTGTGCCCACCTGTAGCTGCTCCGCTAGACCCTTGACTCTCCTCCCTGGCTGCCTATCTACCCACAGCCCCTCCTCTGGGAACCCTGGGGAATCTGTCAGGGGGGTCACTCCTGGCGAGTTAGAACAAGGGACCTCCTGCCTACCTAGCCCATCCCTAGCTTCTACCAGCTGCCTGACACCCCACTGACCTCCTATCTCCCCCTGCTCCACAGTGTCTCCCTGCCTAGCCTCCCCTAGGACCAGCACCTCAGCCCCTGCTGATGACTCCTGCTGCTTACCTCCCTGCAGCCCACCTGCACTCCTCTCCCCCCTGGGCAATCCTACCCCAGACACTGGAACTACCTGAGTGCACCTACCTCCCTGACCTTGTCTCCCCCTTACCAGGGATGAGCTCAGGGGCATCTCACCAGATGCAACCGCCTTAGCTCTTGGCTGGCAGGTATCCTTGGGGTGGCACAAGCTTGCCACTGCCCATGATACCCCCAGCCCATAGCCAGGCTGCAACAGGGGGTTGCTGATCTGAGAAACCCCCTGAGGCTCTGCCAGGGTAATGGGGGGCTCAAGCTGCCATACCTGCTGCTTTCCCTCCCCGGCTACCACTAGCCCTTCTTCTCTCACTGAGATCTGATGCTGGCTACCTACCTGCGGCCTCCCCTCACTCCGCTTCTCACTAGCTAATCCTAACCTGGATCCTAGGGACACCTGAGTGAGACCATCTCCCTGACACTGCCTCCCCATTACCGGGGATGAGTTCAGGGTTGCTGGTGCAGATGCACCCACCTTAGCTCCTGGCTGGTAGGTGATCCTGGGGTGGTCTAACTTTGCCACAACCCCTGATACCTCCAGCCCATAGCAAGGCTGCAACAGTGGGGCTCTTAACTGAGAGTCCCATTGCTGCTCCGCCAGGGTAATGGGGAAGCCTGGCTGCCCTACAAGCTGCCCTTCCTTCCCCCCCCCCTGGTACCCCTATCTCCTGCCACCCCCCGGTCACCCCTATAGTGAAACAACAGGGTACAGTCATAGGAAAAAATAAGTCAGGGTCAGTCTGCGACTTGGTCTGGCTTACCTCGCTGGTCCCCGCAGAGACCGCCGCCTTCGTTGGTCCCGATTGCAGGGGGACTGGAGTGGCCGTCGCTGGCATCATCTGGGCCGGGCAGCAACGGGCCGCTGCCGCAACAGCACCCGGGCTTGGTACAGGTAAAACAGTGCAGGACAAGGGTCCCAGGTCTTTGTGGAGTAACACGGCTCCCGCCAAACCAGGTAAAATAACCTCATCCCGCAATCCCTGTCCCTCCCCCCACTCAGAAAGGGCTCCGGCACTTTGCCGGAATCGCGTCTCTTCCGCCACCGCCATGGGCGAGCCCCGGGTAGCTGCCGCAACAGTACCCAGCTTTGGTGCAGGGTCGCCGGTGTCATCGCTGGGAATCGCCGACTCCACCAAACAATGTGAAACACCCACCTCCCGCACACCCCAACCCTCCCACCAAATAAAATTGCCGCCGGCAGGATGCCGGAGTGGAGGCTTCTTCTCCGCCGCCGGGATCAGATGGATGGCCGCCGCTCTCCACCGCTGTTGCCGATGCAGCCCGGCCACGTTCTCCAGGACTCATCCCGTGAAGGGTTGTCGCCCTGGCTGGGCGGGAGCCATCAGAGGATGCCGCTAACTGGGTCATCTTTTCCGCAGCTCGTAAGCGCTGGCCCTGAGGGGCTTCTTCGCCCGACCGCGCACGGTCCGGGCACCGGGCATTATTGTGGCCCGTTTGTTGGCAGTGCCGCAGCGCCTGACGGAGCTTCTCCGCCACCGGTGGACTACCCCCAGCAAGGGGCAACGGAGTCCAGAGCGGAGTTGCTCGAGCGCCGGGTTCTGGGAGGGGGTAAGCGGGTCGATGTGGCACCAACGCCGTGAACTGGGTCCACTTCGCCGGGAACCACGTCTTGCCCAACACACACACCAGTGCTAGCTCTTTCATGGAAAATAGACGGGCCGCCGCAACGGCCGTTACCTCTCCTGGCGCTCCCTCCACAAGTCTCTGCCGTCCCGGAGCTGGGTCCATTCCCTGCTCTCCGGGCGGTTTGATGGTTACGGCAGCTGCAGCTGTGGATCTTTGCTCAGCCTGCCGGGTTTCATGCTCACCGATCGCTGCCTCTCTCTCAGCCTTGCCGGCTGCTGGTCCACGCGCCGACTTGATACACTCCTCCGGTCTCGGTGCCCGGCTCCAGTCACACGGATGGCCGGCACTTTGGTTCTGCAGGCAATGCTTCTCACAAGTAGGGGAACAGTGAGGAGGTGCCATATCTTTTGTTATATGTTGTACACTGTGTGTTCAATATCTTTAGTCCCAGGAACTCTATATCACAGAATCCCGCAGTACTCTGTAATACAGGTCCAGTTCAATCCCGCCGCTGCCACCAATTTTATTAACGCCTGTGACGGTGACTTTGTAACAGGCTATTAATAATACACACCAAATATACCTGGGTTGAACTGGACGAGGCTTAGATATGATAAAATATAATTTATTCCTTGAAAAAGGTGAACACAACAAGATATACAAATAACAGACAAAATATAGCACTTACTTAAAGGTTAGGACAAGAAAAGCCATCAGGATACAGGATGGGCCATTCCTTCCATAATTCAGGTGTAGATGTAGACATCACAGCAATACATGAAGATCATGAAGACCATACATGAAGACATTTGAGTAAGGGCTGACCCTGGTTTAAATACCATTTCAACCCCCTCTCTGACAACCAAGGCGCCAAGATGGCTAGAAAAAATCTCTTTGAAGGAGAGTTTGGCTTCCCTTGTAAGTGTGAAGACCGACACTTAAAAACACTCAGTCCCTTTGTTAATGCCCTTAGTATAAACAATCAGGACAGTTACCTTTTGATCACCGGGCTATGTTAATTCCTCAGGATGCCCTTCCTGCCCTATTTAGCATAGCAGATGGAGTCTGCATTTTCCAGAGCAGATCCAAAATCCCAGATACACTTTAATACCTACACATATTAAAAGACCTGGTTCTGGTAGGTCCAGCAGGTCCAAACTTTCCAGACATTAATACCGGAAGTGGTACACTATAGGGTCCAAGTTTCAGCCCGCTGCGACCTTCGGAACCGGAGTTATACAAATACCACATAAACCGTTTCATATTTTATTATAAAAATCTCTGCTAAAAAGAAATCTCAGCTTTTCACTAAATCCCCATTGAAAACAACGGGCTCCACCGCCATGGGTTTCAATGGAGCAACTCTGCCGTTGTAGTCAATGGAGTTTCCCGCCATAGACTTTCAATGGAGAAACCGCCGCCATTGAAGTCTGAGAAAATCCACAAATCTTTACATTCGTCCACACTCCGTCTGGTTGGTCTGAGGGGGCTGGGAAGGGGCATGCATTAAAGCTGGAACCTTGGCTACATGCCACCCAAATACCATCCCTCTGGTCATTCCAGATCCGGAGATATGGACTTACATTTTTCAGCATTTTACACTTAGTCGTTTTTACGGCATGCGGCTTTTCCCCATTGGAATCAATGGCCGGTGCCGCCATAGACAATGCATGGCGCACGCCGCCATTAGATTCAATGGTGCGAACCTCCTTCTCTGCTCGACCCCTTACAGGGGTCCCTCATTCCCGGACCCGGTGGGGGTCATGTGTGGGGGTCCCTAGGGGCTACGGGCAAAAAGAATTTTATTCCCAGGTGCCTTTGAACCCAAGATTCCCACACCAATTGTCGTTGAACTTGACCGTAGTGATTAAACTCTTTTAAAAGACATTGTATCCGCTTTTGTGGTCTGCGGTTTGGATGGCTGCCAACCTGTTCCTCGAGGCCGGCGTCGAGGAATCTCCATTGAAGTCAATGAGCCCATTGACTTACAATGGGAAACCGCCGCTCCTCCTCTCGGACGCTACCTGCTGGTCATCTCTGGAAAACAGGTCCAAAACCGCTACTTCTGCCATTAGAAAGTATGGAGGCTCAATGGCGACCTATGGACGGCTGCAAAAATGGAGCCCGAAAAGGCGGGAAAAGGGAACAAAGGGCTATCATCACTAAAGAACATTAACCCCTTCCCTCCCGCATCAACCCTAGTGTATGTGTGCGTGCCAACACCAGGATAACACAATACAGTTACACAGGGGAATAAACATTTGGATATTGAAGCAAGGTAAAAAAACACATTACTGGACCTCAGTCCAGTTAACCCCTTGCTTCCCAGGTGAGAGTAGAGGGTGGCCAAATGGGGTGTAACCCCTTTAATCCCTCTCTATCATGACAATAACATCTATTATCGCTTGTGGGTGTAGGTTATTACCCCATGGTTCCCAAGTTGCAGTAAATGTATACATTGTATTATGTATAAACGCTGTCATTTTTTCCATTTTCCATTTTAATAATTTTTCACGTTCTATTTAATATTGAGGGGAGTTCTGGGGCCGACTGTTTCCAGTTGGCTGCTATTCTTCATCTTGTGGCCGAAAATACATGTGTGATAAGTTTAGCTTGGGATATGGATATTCCTGGGATAGATCTGTTTAATAATGCTGTTCAGGGATCCGGTGTAAGGTGCAGCCTTAGCACTCTAGTTATAATACTGTAGATTTGAGTCCAAAAGATGTTTTATTTCCCTACATTTCCACCAGGTATGCAGCTTAGAACCAGTTTCTCCGCATCCTCTGAAGAACAGCGGGGAGGACGTTGGGTACATTTTATTTAGTCTTTCTGGTGTATAGTACCAACGAAAGAGTAACGTATTGTATAGCTGTTTTCCTTAATTAATGTGCTCAGAGATACAGTACCTTCCTTATAGATTCCCAAATCTCTCCCCAATACTCCAATTCCAGGACTTCCCCCATCTCCTCCTCCCATTGCGTCCTTTATATTAATTTTTTGTCCTGTGCTGTTGCCAAGAAGGCTTGATACAGTAATGTATATGGGTCTGTGTTGCATATGTGCTCAAAACTGGTGTTAAAGGAGCTTGGTTTGTCTCTGAAACAGGAGAAAACAAAACATCTCACCTGAAGGCATCTATATGTTTCTCTATTTAGAGCTTTGAACTAAACTTTTATTTCTTCAAATGTTCGGATCTTGTCAAAAAACAGTAGGTCCCGTATCCTTGTTATTTCTTTTTTTTTCCACCAAGAAACATCTTGTGCTCTCACACCTGGTTTGTTGGCTGGAATCCCAAACAGTGGGGTCATGTTTGACTCCCTAGTTGTTAATTTATATTTAAACATAAGTGTCTCCCATAGTCTGACAGAGTGATTCAGTACTGGGTGTGTCTTAACAATTAATGGTCTCTCTTCAGCCCGGAGCCACAACAGAGACTTGATACCCTGAGGTTTTTATTTCTTCGGCCTCTATCGCTACCCATCTTGTTTTTCTCTCTGGTACATGCCATAGTGTGAGTTGACCTATTCTGGCTGCTCTGTAATATGCTAGCAAGTTCGGGAGTGCTAATCTCACCCCCTCTGTGGTTGGTCTATACAAAGTGCTTTTTAAAATTCTGGACTTTTTTTGCCCCAGACAAGTCAGAGATCTTTTTTAGTAGGTTCTCCAGTTCTTTTTGATTTATTGGAATGGGTAGGGACCAAAACAGATCCAGTATTCTAGGAAATTAATTCATTTTAACTGAGTATATCCTTCCCAACCATGAAATTAGGTATTTACCCCATTTAATCAGATTGTCTCGTAGGTGTCCCAGTAATGCTGGGTAATTAGGTTAATACATTGTTTCTATTGACTTGCTTTGTTTACTTCCTAAGTATGGTAGTACCTGTTTTTACCAGGTGACGTTGAAATTAACGGAAATTAGTTTTGTAACCGGATGCGGTATATTGAGGATTAAGGCTTCAGATTTAGCGATATTGACCTCAAATCTGGATACTGCACCGAATTTGTCTAATAGATTGAAGAGATTAGGCAATGAGGTCAATGGTTTGGTTAGGGTTAGAAGGATATTGTCGTTGAAAATGCTTGTTTTATATTCTTTGTCTTCAATCTTGTAACCAAATATAGATGTTGTTCATTCTTATTCAATTGGCCAATGGTTCGATGCACAGAGGGGCGATAGTGGGCAGCTCTGTCTGGTTCCATTTTTTATTTGTACTGGGTCTGAGATATATCCCCCACTGTAGATTTTTGCTTGGGGGTCTTTATATAAGGCATCTATTGCCTTTATGAATTTACCTTTTAAGCCAGATGTTTCAAAGGTTAGTTTTAGGTAGCGCCAGTCGACCCTGTCAAATGACTTTTCGGCAGCCCCACTTCATTTTAAGCAACACAAAGTGTAACCAAATTAAAGCACTCAGCCATGCCATACCCTGTCTAACAGGTTTCATGGTTTAAGACTTGTTTGTAGCTTTTAAAATGTAGGTTTGGAAGCCGAGCTCCAGTAAGTATAAAGAAGAGAGAATTGCACAGGGCAGGCAAAGGATCACAACTAAGGGCCATATTAACTAAGCTGTGCTATTCCATAAGATACCTTACAGCCTGTTCATTTTAACAGACCATAAAAGGTGTCTTCTGGTGCTGGAGATGTCCTGTGGAATACTGCTGCTTAGTAAATATAAGACTGCAATGCTTCCACAGTTGCAGTGATCTGGACTGAGTTAAAGGTATATGTATAGCGTCTTCACAACAAATATTGTTTAATACCAATATGTCTCTGGAATTGCAAACTACTGTAGTGTTTGGCAGCAAAGAGTGTGGTTAGGATGAGTGTTACCTGGTAGGTATATAGTGAATGTGACAGCAAGTTGCAGCGGCTGGCTCCCAGGAGATCCACTTTCTGACACACATCCATCTTCATCTTGTCAAAATGGGTTTTGGTGTTTCTGACCTGCATCTGCACCTAGGGACAGTATACGGGAAGAACTGTCAGACCCATTCATGGTGTGCGGAATGAATTCTGAGTTGGATTTCATGTGTTTACACACAGTAGGTCAATTTATATATGTGCACACATGTGTATACATATCTACATGAGTATGTATACAGATACACTTAGACTTATGGTGTCATTCAACATTCTCCCCATAGTATACATCATTGTGGTTGGGGATTGTCACCAACAGCTGCCACAGATCTACAGGCAGCCTGGACAAGGATTGGGGTTAGCCTGTGGTCCAGGAGTCCAGCCTGACTAGTCCAATTAACAGTGCTAACACTGGGGGGTGGGGGGTTTGTGCTGTCCATAACCCCGGAGAAGCCTGTGTTGTTTAGCATTTCCTTTCTGCAGAAAAGTCAAGTTTGCTTTTTCCGGCATTTAGGTCTGTGTCCATCCTCTTGTTAACCCTTTTACAGTTATCAATGCCACAGCTGCTCTAATTAGTTTTGGCAGGTCTTCCTTATTAGATACTGTATATATTTTTAGATGACCTAAATTTCGATTATTCACTGTAAAACCAAAACAAGTCTTCTCTGGTTAGTATTTACGATGCATAATATGAAGAGCTTCCATGGGGAATTACTCAATCCAAGGGCTAACACAATCAACACGTATTGGGATCACAAGAGAGGATATTTCACCTGCAGCAAATGAAATGAATTCTCTACAGTAAATGCTGTAAATGTGGAATTTACTGCCTCCAGTGACTATGATTGGCAGATACACTTAAGAACAGATTGAATATCTTCTTAGAAATGAAAGATATAGAGGGCCGTGCTGAACATAGTAAAGCATAGAAAGGTCATTATTAAAGGGATATCTCTAATTGGTATATACTGAAATCAGGAATGATTGTCCCTCTGTCAATTATCAAATAAAATACTGGTGACGATCCAGAGAAAGATATAGTATAAATGTGACTATCTCACCCAGTTTAGCATTAAACAAAATACTTAACATGATGGACATGTCATGTTTTGTGCTTCCCACGGAGGGGGGACAGAGTGATGTGTGTTGAGTTTCTGGTACATGATCGGACAGTTCAGCTCTGCAGACCTTTCTGAATTTCTCCATCTGCTTGTATGTGTCGGGGTCCAGCTCCTGGGACACGTCTTTCATCCACAGCAGCGCTCCTCTGTATTCAATCCGCGCCTTCTCCATTCGGTTGATGGTCATTAGGGTGTCTGAGACGGCCCGTCTGCTAAACGTCTCCACCTCCTGCTCCAGGCGGGATAAAGGGGTGCAGAGGGCCAGCCTGAGAGGGGACGAGGGAGCAGCGTCAGCCCGGTAAGCCACCACAGCTGGAGAGGGCTGAAACATTTAACCCTTTCACTGCCATGGGGAGGCTTGCAATGCATTGTCGTTAAAGGAAAATCAACCTTTCAAATGATGGCTACCAGTGAAAGTGCTGGGGGTGTCTATGCACACAATGGGGTCTGTGTATCAAGGCAAAAGTGGTGCAATTCTGGGGCAAACAATTGTTTCAGATGAATGAAAGAAACACTCCACTTTAGAATGAAGCAAAAATTCCACTGAGGGGTTTGTCAAAACCATTACCTTCTGGAGGCACCTGCAATGTACTACAGGAATAGCTGGTCCAGATCTACAAAAGCTGCCGGCATCAAATACGTTACGGGAATATGCAGCTCTTTAACCGAAGTCAAACCTTAATACTCACCTCTTAAATGAAGCATCTCAATAACCTGGACTCATGGCGACTTCCCACAGTCACTCCTACCAATGACATACTACTTAGATTGTAAGCTCTCCGGGGCAGTTACTTCCTTTCCTATTGTCTGATTTTGTTTGTTTGCACTTATTGTATAATACACACCTTTGCCCAGCGGAGGAGCACAGAGCATTGCCTGTAGCACTCATCATTTTCCCGGCACGGGTGCTGTCCTGCTCTGCCTGCATCTTGAAAAGGAGACTGAGGTCATTCTCCTCTTGAGACAGAGCTACAACAAAGGAAGAATGAGGAACATATTTAATCCCACTCCCCTACTGAAAGTAATTTACACTCAAATATTATTTGGCATCACCGTTTGTCTTAAATACAGAATCGCTGATGGTTTCCCAGTGAACCCTGGGATCTATGAAAAAACAAATTGTCAATGCTTTGTCAGTCCCTATGGTAGAGCAGGGGCTAAGTTGGGGGAACATACCCTGATTAGTTGTATTTCAGGTGTGACGAACAGACTGCAAGCTTGTTGAAACTGTAATTTGCCACGGGCTATGTATATTGGTGTCAGAATATAGAAATAATAATAGATTGTAAGCTCTTTGGGGCAGGGGCTCCTTTTCCTAATGTCTACTTTTATGTTGTAGTGCTTATTCCTATTATGTCAAGTGTTTTACTGCTGTAAAGCGCTAGGAATAACGATAGCGCTATATAAGTAAAGTTATATATACATAATACAGCTCACATAACAGAATCAATTCAGAAGCACTGCTGGAGACGGTTCTACGCTCAGGACCTTACTCTGTAAAAGCTATTGTGCAGAAAGACCCATCTACTTTAAAGGGGCCTTCCCTTCAGTGTGATCGCATCAGCGCTATCGCATTTTACAGAATAAGGGCCTCTGATTGAACCTTTTTGGCCCAACTGGACGCGCCTTGTTACTAGTACACACCATCAAGTCTTTGCTGGTATTTCTCTGTAATTTTCAGCAGCTCTGATCCCGTTGTCTGGATGGAGTGAAACACCTGTGAAAAGAAAACTTTTAGGTTTTTACGGAGCAGCAAAAGGGTTAAGAAGCAGCTACACCAGCACTGGGCTAGTGGGCACTCAGGAGCTGGGTTACCATTGAGCTCTTTCAGCCCCATGCAAATACTTGGAGAAACACTGATGTCAAATATTATTTTGTGAGCTCGAAATGTCCACTCCTGTGAATATCCAAGATCGTAGCGTTGCTCGCTACTCCTATAGAAACCCTTCAGCACACTCCCCAGCTGTGTATACGTTTTGGTATAAGCTCACGGTTAGGACCTAGAGAAAAACAGGATGCATTACATGTGTTGCAGAGTTATTAAACCGCTCTTGGATTATGGAACAAAATCTGAATGCTGTACAGAAAGTGGGTGCGCTCCCGTTATTGAACATGAATGTATAATGATAAATGGAACTGCCCGTTAAGTGAGTTTGCTGTAACGATTACAGCCTCTGAAGTGGGTGAAACCCTGTTCGTAGCCCAATGTCCGTTTTCCTTGTGATTTTGGGTAAGTGACTTTATCTTCCGGTGCCTCAGGCACCACAGATTAAATGGTCAATTTGTGGAGGTGTCTACAAAACTCTGTACAGCACTGTGTACATTCTCGGCTCTATATACGAAAAAATATTATTACCATATGGTCCACCTGTTACTGTTCTGAACAGCTATAGCCCCAAAAGCCTCAACAATGCTTCTACAATTGGCAGAAATACCCCTCCGTTACCTCCAGCTTAGCATCCAGCTCTGCGTCCGATGCCACCACGTGTTCATCTTCTTTTTTGCCCGTCACTTTAATTAAGACTTGTTTGGTTTTCCAGTATTTCTTCTGCATTCGGCTGACTACGGACTGGTCCCCATCCGCGCACTGCTGCCCGTATGTGTCCATGGAGTAGCTACAAGGAACAAGGAAGTCAAGGACTGGTGCACATGTGCAGCTCACGTCTGTCAGCTAGTGTTGCCAAACCTGCACTGGAACATAAGGTCGACTTGGATGTCACCAAGTAATGGTGATGAATTAATAACTACTTCATCACATGGCAGATGGTAGGCATCAAAAATAAAGCGTTGTAAAGGAAACATCTAACACAGGGCTGCATACACGTTGGTTAGGTGATGTATTCACTGGGGATATGCATAATAAAGTGCTTGAATGCTCTGAGCATTCCACCTCGGAGGTAGCTGCAAGTGCAGATATATACAAAGATATACAGGCATACCCCGCATTAACGTACGCAATGGGACCAGAGCATGTATGTAAAGTGAAAATGTACTTAAAGTGAAGCACTACCTTTTTCCCACTTATTGATACATGTACTGTACTGCAATCGTCATATACGTGCATAACTGATGTAAATAAGGCATTTGTAACAGGCTCTATAGTCTCCCCGCTTTCACACAGCTTCGGTACAGGTAGGGAGCCGGTATTGCTGTTCATGACGTGCTGACTGGCGCATGCGTGAGCTGCCGTTTGCCTATTGAGCGAGATGTACTTACTCGCGAGTGTACTTAAAGTGAGTGTACTTAAACCGGGGTATGCCTGTAATGTACGTTCTCACCAGGGATGCCTAATGGTTTAAGCCAGGGGTTCACAAACAGGTATATACCGTAAGCCCTACTGGAGAAAACCAGCTGCTATAAAGCGATATTGATACTGTGGCACCCATTCAACATGATGTGAAGCTGCTTCTTCGTGTCAGGGAAGCTCAGAGCTCCACTCAAATGAAGAGAAGCCGCTTCACGGCAGAATGAGTAAGCTTCAAAGAGAGGCGGACCTAGCGAAAGTGCTATAATCATACCGAATATAATAATAATGCAACAATTAACCAGATATGAGCAGATATACAAGTATGGAAGTCTGTTACTTTTTCATGGTTTTAGAGCAGCGGTGCGCAAACTGTGGGGCGCGACCCCCAGGGGGGGCGCGAGACTGCCGACGGGGGGCGCGGGGTTTACAGAGGCCCCGCGCGCTTCCCGAAGGCACTTAAATTAAGTGCCGGGGGAGCTGCAGGGCCTCTGTAAACCATACTTACCCGTGGCTCCGGCGGCTTCCTCCCGGCGTCGCCATGGCAACGCGGCGTCAAAATGACGCTGCGAGGTCATGTGACGTCACGTTGCTATGGCAACGTGACGTCATTACGCCGGAGCGAGGGTAAGTTGGGGTTGGGGGGGGGGGGGGCGCGGGAGAGAGGGGACAGCCGGCAGGGGGGCGCAGGGAAAAAAGTTTGCGCCCCCCTGTTTTAGAGAACAAAATAAGGTTGGTAATGATTGGGTTAAGAAATACAGGGAGGGTTGAAGTTTTTACAATATGTAGTGAAGTGTCCCCCCCTCTAAGGTACGGCCCCAGTGTGCGTGTCATGGTGCCTGGCGGCGCTCGTTCCCTGCATCAGAGCGATCTGACGGACTCCAGGCAACTCGCAACGGGGAGGCATGGCGGGGGCGCGGCCATGACATCACACGACTGGTTCGCCCTCATTGGCTGAACCGGCGCCGTGACGTGGCCACTGCGCCGAAAGACAAAAATCTTGTATTTTGGCAAAGGGGGTCGCGCATCGTGCTGTGTGCGCGCCCGCACTCACGCCGACTGGGGCCTGCCCCATAGAGGGCTGTACTTGGTGTGCGGCGCGCGCGCCGTCGTGTGCACAGCCGCGGCCACCTGGGACCAAGCTTAAAAGGGGGTCTACAAATCTAACAAGGGGGGCTCAGAATGACAGGAAGAATATACAGAAAGGGAGGACAACAGTGACAAACAGACAGAGCAGTACAAAAGGGAGACAAATGGTAGCTTTCCTGCATTAATAACCTGATGAATATAGTCCTTATTCTATTGCATCAGATTTTTTAGGGGGGCCCTGAATACAGAGCAAAACAATGCTTTTTTTGGGGGGGGGGAGAACAGTTTAAAAAGATTGGAAACCACTGGGGTAGAGGACGTGGGAACCCTGGGTGGACCAAACAGTCCTAATCCCTCATTTTATGTCTATGTAAGGCCACCTTGCAGCTTCTCCAATTCAAAGGCTTCATCTCAGTTAATAATGCCGTCCTGGCAGGTTTCCTTTTCCTTTCGGTTGCCATGGCTCCTGCAGAGTAGGGTTTCCTACGTGACACAGAAGCTGCTAATGTAGCAAGACATTTCTGCTGCTAACCTTTGCCCCCTCCAGCACTAGAGATGTTAAGTGAATTAAAGGGAGGAGAAAAGAGGCCGACCTCTGTGTTTCCTCTAGCAGCTTTTCCGGACATACGTAAAATCAATGCAGGGTCTACCACTGATTATACAGTGACGGTTTAACCACTCGCTGTCTGAGGGAACTGGGCATAGCACTTCTAATGATGCACGTTATACTCGTAATGTGTCCATAAGGCTGCGCTTATAGTGCTGGCGACCGCGAGGTCGTGGCAAAAAAAAAAGAAATTGCCGCCGTCGCGTGCGCTTATAGTAGAAGTGATGCGACGGCGCGACAGCTTGGTCGCGATCGCTGGATGTCAAGTCAATTTGATGTTTCCAGCAACCGCAGCGTGACGTCACCGTCGCCATAAGCGTATTGGCCTCCCAATTTAGCAATTAGACTGTAAGCTCTTTGGGGCAGGGATGCTTTTAGCCGTATGCTGTAATTTACCTGTTGCACTTATTCCCATTGTTTGCAATGCACATTATTTACTTCCTATTGTACAGCGCTGCGTACAGGGCCAGTGGCGGATTTCCCATTAGGTCTGGACCTAGGGCGGCAACATTTTAAGCGGCAAATTCTCTTTCCCCCTCCCCCTTATACAGAGACCCTTCCCTCTTCCCCACTGACTGCAGGGGGAGAGCGTGCAGCCTCTGTAATGTTCTTACCTTCTCCTTCGTGCCGCCCTACTTCTTCTACAGCATTAAATGATGCAGCGATGGCACGTTACCAAGGCAACGCACAACAGCGTGCCGTCACGTTGCCGTGGCAACGCAACACTATGTGCCGTTGCAGCGTCATTTGATGGCGACACTCCTCCCCCCTAGAAGAAGCGCCAAGAGGCGTGAAACGATCGTCGGGTGTTAGGCGACGTCGCAGACCGATGACGTCAGCCAGTTTTTTTCGTGGAGCTTGAGGACGGAGCGCGAGGCATCCCCACTGACTCATGAGCTGCATCTCGGATATGGGTGATATACAGCGCACTGTAGACATATGGCACACTTACTGAAGCACTATGCCCCAATTATGAGGAGTATATACATGAGGGACATATAGATGCAATTTGTCTAGTGACGCAGTCTAGACGGTCTTTGTGATACATAGGCTTGTGCATTTAGGCTAACTAGCTAACACATCGCCGATTTATACTATACAGTATTATACTATATAATCTATATACAGTATCACTTACGTATGGGACCGCCGTGATAGTACATTGTATACTTTAAGTGCTATATACCCATACACTTTCACTGGGTTCGCCGACCTACTCCGTCACCGCTTTCTTTAGAGATTTTAGATTACTTTTAAATTACTTAAAATAGTTTTTGATTAGATGTGTACCTATTTAGTAGTTAATAAATAATTTTTTGTTTTGTGTTTTAACCCCCTGGTACCCATATGGTTGATTATATATATATCTACACTCAGAGTTATATTTTAGTTGAGTGCAAACTTATGGGATTTCCTTCTGCTGGTCATCTCTGACCAACCCTATCTACTTGTTACATATTCCCATGCACCACTTTTTACCTATGGCATTTGATTACTAAGGTGAGCAGTGTTTATACATTCTCTATTCATTTGATGGTGAAGAAGGAGGAGGCCGGCACGGAGGACGAGCGCAGCAACAGGTAAGTGCCTAAGGGCGGCAGTTTTGTAAATCCGCCAGTGGGGTTGGCGCTATGTAAATACAATTATACATACAACTGGATCACAATTTGCTGCTCCACTGCCTCTGGCAATAAAGGGTTTAACAATGTGCACAAGTCCGTCTCTGTTTTAGTCCCTGCAGTATTTCACCTTGGGTGCAACACAATATTAGGTTTAAGCTGTGTTCCAAACATCCCATTCCAAGAGATAACATCAGCACCTGCTCCTACAATATGTCATATCTTTTCAGACGTACAACTGTCACAAATAACGTCTCGCTTGGTGAATTTACTCCCCCACTTCTCTGTAAACAGACATTTCTTAATTAGATTGTAAACTCTTCGGAGCAGGGACTCCTCTTCCACAATGTCACTTTTATGTCTGATGCACTTATTCCCATGATGTGCTATTTGTAGTTATTTGTTATTTATATGATTGTCAAGTGTATTACTACTGTGAAGCGCTATGTACATTAATGGCGCTATATAAATAAAGACATACATACATTGTTAACATACTTGCAATTAGTCCTACTGCATCTGTATATCTCACACTTAAATTGTAAGACTGTTACAGAAGGATTTCACAGCTCAAGATAGGGCTCCATGTTAAAATGGACAAGAAGCAAAAGGTGACATTGTGTGCTCATTTGCATGTAATTTCCCAGAATCCCTGGCAGCAGTGGAAGCACTGTGTGCTAAGAGATAACGGGGAAAGGCAGGGTTGCAGACCTGTCTGAGAAGTGGTATTTTTATTTGCTGTACAGATAAAGATATAGATTTTATGTTTAGTGTTCTTAGATATCATTGTGCTGGGGGAGTACACACGTGGCAGACATTGCCGCTCCCATTACCGTGGTGCGCTGCCTTAATGCTGGCGCGGTATTTAACAGTAGCACTATTGAAAAGAATGGTCGAGGAGATAAGGCGCACGTGCAATAACCTGGTTCTAATCCCAGTGTCTGCTCTTTGGGTTGTTGGACACGACACCAACATTAAAGTTCTGCAGGGCAGGGACCCACTGTACCTGCAAACTTATAGGCACAGCGCTGTGTACACTGTCAGCCCTTTATTAAAAAAATTAAATACTGATAACAATAATATTATCAACACTTCTCTGGGTTTAACAGTGCGCGTGTGAATACTGCAGGCCAACTCCAGTCCTCAAGGGCCACCAACCGGTCAGGTTTTCAGGATATCCCTGCTTCAGCACAGGTGGCTCAGTTATTGAGTTGGCCACCCCTGCTCTCCTGGAATGCTTTATGAAGAGTAAAACATTAACACAATAACAAAGCATTGTACGTGTTCATGCTACTAATTACACTCTTCTATATTCAGTGTATGTGTGTTTGACACATTTGCAAATCACCTACCTGAAATGCCCATCCATTCCACAGCTACAAATGAGGAAGCAAATGCTACTTTAATCCAGCAACACTTGGAAATAAAAGACTGGCACTTTTGTTGGTATCTTTGTCCACAGCGGAGACGTTCTCTCATTCGTTCATCTCGTATCCACGGCTGCTTATTCTTTCCTCTGCTTTTCCCTGGGTCAGCGGCACAGCTCAGACCTGCGTGTATTCCACGGAGGAGGAAGAGACAAGTCAATTGTCTATAATTAGGAACAACTCACTTTACGGAAAAGATTAAGCGAAGATGTGCAGAGCAATGCTAACTTTCCATGTTTAAAAATCAAATAACAATGCCCGATGTGTGTAAATCAGGGGAGGCCAACTCCAGTCCTCAAGGGCCACCAACAGGCCAGGTTGTGAAGATATTCCAGCTTCAGCACAGGTGGCTCAATCAGTGGCAGACTGAGCCACTGATTGAGCCACCTGTGCTGAACTTGGGATAGCCTCAAAACCTGACCTGTTGGGTGGTCTTGGGGACTGGAGTTGAGAACCCTTGCCCCTACCCGGTTGAGATGACAATCTCGTTCTTGGTGCCTGGAGCACAGGAACAGAAAGTGATTTGCAATCACAATGAGCTGACATTGGGATTGGAACCAGGTTCAACCAGTGCAAAGGCAGTGATGTTACAGGTACCACTTGAGCCAATGATTGAGCCACCTGTGCTGAAGCAGGGATATGACTAATATCTGGCCTGGTGGTGGCCCCCTGACGACTGGATTAGGCCACCCCTGGTGTAAATAATACTATAGAACACTGCAGGATGGAGAGAGCTGGAAGTTTACATACAATCAAGCAGTATGTTTATTAAATTGTACTCAAATATGAAACTATAGTTCAGCCCAATCCAAATATATGTACATGCATTTTTTCCATTTTGGAGTATGTTGTAGATGGGCGTCACATGTTACAGGTTAAATACATTTATTTTCTTCAAACATCATATATATCATTTGTAATGACACCGTATAGCATTTGCCGTGTAGGACCTCTTAGAGGGGTCTACCTTGATGTGGTTGAGTCAAAGGCTCTAACTAAATGAGCCATACTTACGAGAAAAACAAACAGAGAAAAAACAGATAGTAATGGACTAAATAATTTGTCAAATATCAATTTATCATTGGGGCTTCTTTGTCCATTGATTTATCCGTGTAATTGGCATCTTTAGAAAGATGTAATCCCCCTTAAAGTGTTTTCCTGGAAACACTTGTGAACAATATGTTTTGCTTTTTCTGGGTCCACCGAGTTTAAGCATTTTAGTCACTTATGTTCATCAGCATCCGAATTGCTATAATAAGGACATTTTAGCTGCAGATTTGAGGACTGAAAAAGTCTTATCATCTAATGATGTTTGATAAAGATAGTAAAGACCCTCCAAATCATGTGTTTACCATGGAGATGATAAATATCTCAAAAAATCTTTGTAAAATACTTATGTTTATCCAATATATTGTTTTAAAAGGTGTCAATCAGCACCATTGTACCGATTAAACATGCCACTGTCCTAGGAGGTACTGCGGTTTTACATTTAGACTTTTTAAACAGCATATGCAGGTGTACTTTATAAGAAAACATATTTTTTAACAATGAGAAAAGGGACACAAATAATATTTAACCCCCACATTGCTGGATGGACATGTAGTACAGAGAGGAGAGTTCTTTGTGACCTTGGGCAAGTCACTTTATCATCCTGTGACTCAGGCAATTGAACAGCACACAACTGCACAATGGTTCAATTGGATTTAGGCTACTTTGGAAATGCTCGGGATCATAATCAAGGTTTCCATTTAATATTATTATTCACATGTTAAATATTTAACTTGTTGGCAATGGCAATATTATTGGGCATGATTATTTATTATTTAGCATCGTTATTAAGAATGATTATTATTTAGCATCGATGTATGAATGTATATCTTTATTTATATGGCACCCTCCAGGCACATAGTGCTTTACAATACACTTGACATAATATTATAACACTATTTGAATAAGCGCTTCAGACAATACAATAGGAAAATGAGTCCCTGCCCCGAAGAGCTTACAATCTAGGTGATATATTATATCATTTGGCTATTATATTAAACATTATTTAATATTATTTAGCTTGATTATTATTGAGCATTATTACAATTATTATTTGGCATTATTAAGGATGCGATTATTATTATTATATTAAAAGTATCAATATTATAATAATTAACACTTAATATAATTATCAAAAGTATTAATACTATGTAAGACCTGTAATGCTGTAACCCCATCCTTAGATTTTATGGCATATATTCTGTAGGTGAATACAAGTCAGTCAGCTTTTCTTGTGCTGGGATAGGAGGATGCTGCACATCACCTTCATCTCCGAGCATCTCTTATCTGCCCCAGCAGTTGCCATGACAACACGCCCCGGGTACCAGGCTCCGGGGAACGGAGGGAGGATGCTCGTTGATAAAACGGGGAACAGAGAACGTCTTACCGGTGGTGACCGGAGAGAGAGAGGCGTCCGGGCAGCGGCTGTCACAGCAAAGGCAAAGCAGGGACCAACCTGGGGGACAGAGCCCATCGCGCAGGCGCTGCATAACCCCAAACGGCCACCGTTCGGCAAAGCCGGAAGCAGGAAGTGGCTTCTGTGTAACCCATGGCAACAGGGTCCTCAAGAATGTGTTATGGTGGGAGAGCAGGGAGGGTATGCTTTATGTTATTTTATGATTAGTATTGTTAGGCCTAAATACTCTGCTATAGGAGTTCATGCATTAATATTCACTGACTTGGTCTGTATTGAAGTCTATGGTTTCCATAAGTATCCCCAAAGAACATAGAATTACATGCCCTCCAACACTTTAGAGCTGAAAATAGGTACATATGCGTCTATTACACCCCCACAGCCCTAATTTATGCAGCCTCCTCCACACCCCACACACCACTATTATATAACCCCCACACACCTAATATACACTCCCCCGCCACTAATAAGTAACCTCTTCATATACACCTCACTCCACTATTATAACTCCTACAATCCTCATATATATATCTCACACCACTATTATATAACCCCTACATAGGGTTGCCAGGTGGCTTGTCCAAAAATAATGGACAAAATGGTGAAAGGTGCGACGTGTGCGAGAATCGTTGGTGGGAAATAATGTTATTTATAAATGACTGTTACATAATTTTTTTCTAAATTTCACTCCAAGTATTCACTAATTTGCACCAATTTATATTCTGTTTCGTAAAAAAAATCTGGGGAGGAGTCTTGGGAGGGAGCACCCTTCCGAGGATTGTTTTAGGAAATAGAATATGAAATAGTGCAAATTGGTGCATGCTTTGAGTGAAATTTAGAACAAATGACTAATGGTCAGATCATTTATAAATAACTGACCTGCTGTCATACTGGACATGGCGAGCAATAGTAATCTTAATGCTCCTCCCACAAATTCCAAGATTGATGCATCCCCCCTCATCCTCTATCTATCCCACCCCCCTCATCCTCCCCTCCCATCCCCCCTCCCTTCATCATCTCTCACCCCCACAGGAAACACACACACACACACACACACACACACACACACACACACACACACACACACACACACACACACACACACACACACACACACACACACACACACACACACACACACACACACACCTTCTTCTGCTCTTTGGCCCCACCCCCAGGCTCCTGCCACCTGATTGGCTGCTGCTGTGTAATGCAGCCAATCAGAATGCCCAGCTCCGCAGCAGCAGCAGCAGCAGCAGCAGCAGCAGCAGCAGCAGCAGCAGCAGCAGCAGCAGCAGCAGCAGCAGCAGCAGCAGCAGCAGCAGCAGCAGCAGCAGCAGCAGCAGCAGCAGCAGCAGCAGCAGCAGCAGCAGCACTGCTCTATCCCTTCTAACGGGAAATCCCACGATTGGTTACTAAGTCCTGAGAGGTAATACCGGACACATACATGTCCCCGCCCGCAGGTCACTAAGTCCGGAGAGGTAATACCAGACACATACATGTCCGGTATTATCTCTCAGTTTTTACCAGACAGAGTAACCAAATACCGGGCTGTCCGGTTCAATACCCGACACCTGGGAACATTACCCCTACACCCCCTCATATACACTCACCCCCACCACTAATATACAACCTCCACACATCATATACAGATGCAGTCAGATTTATTTTGCCGTTTTCCTCAAGGTACAGGCCCTGGTATGGGGTGCCGGTATCTCCTGCAAGTTATGTTCTCCGGCGTCACGGCCCACGTGACCGGGACATTTAAACTTGCAGGAGATACTGGCACCTTATACGGAGACCTGTACCTCAGGAAGCAAGGGGTCCCCGGACCTGAAATTAATGTTGTTCAGCTCCGGAGACCCACTGCTTCAATACTGTATAATTAAAATCAAAACAGCGTGATCGCCTGTTATAGTTGTGCAGAGAGGGACCAATTTCTTCTGCTCTCTGCGCAGTTCTTGCAGAGTTGTGCGGCCCGGTAGGATTAACGCAGAATGGGGTCCCATTCAGAAGCAGAGACCCCTCCACTGTGTTCATCCTGATGGGAAATGTCCCCCTGTTCTGCACTTGGCTGTGATCAGGCCACACTAGGGCCATCCACTCCACAAGTGCGGGGCAGGGTGGAGACAAATCTAACAACATCGGTACACTACCACACATTACATAACCCCCACACCCCTCATATACACTGCCCCACCACTAATATAGAATCCCTAGTCTTCATATACAACCCTCACCACTAATCTATAAACCCCACTCCCCTCATTTACATATCGCCATATTCCTGCATTGCAGACTCATCTCCACTGTAGGAGGAAGCTCCTCACACCACGAGGTTCCCAAGCTAAGGCACTTCTGCCAGAGGGTGACGCAGTCACAAAGCGCAGCATTGAGATCGAAGTGTCCCCGACTTCCTGAACACAACTATGAGGGACCCCTGCGGATTCCAGCTGGAAGTCCATTGCTGCCAATCAGAATCTTCAGTGACACAGATAGGCTGGCCATGTAGTGAGCGTACTGCCAGCTTATTGGCGTCGCAAAATATTCAGATTGCCCATTGGTTGCAGTGAAGAGTCTGCGTGCAATAGTGGGAATCTGGTACAGTAACACTCTTTGGGAGCCAGTACACCGTCTGGCAAAATGGTACGGTATCGGACCGGCCTAATCAGTACTCATGAAGGGGCAGGAATTATTTGGGTTACTTGGCCCATTTTGTCTCTATTACATGAAATACAATCCTAGATTTTACAAGATATTAGGTATTTTCTACCTATTGAATAAGTGTAGGATCCCCCTCCACAATTCCAAAAATCTATTACAATTTACCAAATAACAAGAAATCCTTTCTGCTGCTGGCGGCTCCTCTGCAGGTTCCATAAGCAGCAGCTCAGCTCTTGCAAAGTCTTTTATTGTAGAATTCCTGCATCTTGCAAGGGTGTCAGTCTGACCCCCTTACATCCCAGTGCGCAGCCGTCTACCCAACTGGCTCTCGCCGTTAAGTAATAATCCCTGAAGAACAGGGCATTACTGGCCAATAATGCCCTGGCTGGAAGAGTTGAAGGCCCGAGGCGAAGCCAGTAATTTATTTATTTATAAAATATTTTACCAGGAAGTAATACATTGAGAGTTACCTCTCGTTTTCAAGTATGTCCTGGGCACAGAGTAAAACAAATAATACATGGTTACAAGTACAGTTACATAAATGAACAAGGTATACATTATATACAAGACATTGCGTGCACAGTTAAAGAAAATATATATTATGAGCGTATGAAACAGTTACAGACCAGATTAAAGTGTGAGTCAGCCTTAGATTTGAAAGAACTTAAGCTGGTGGTGGATATGAGAGTCTGTGGTAGGTTGTTCCAGTTTTGGGGTGCACGGAAGGAGAAGGAGGAACGTCCGGATACTTTGTTGAGTCTTGGGACCATGAATAGTCTTTTGGAGTCTGATCTCAGGTGATAGGTGCTGCATGTGGTAGGGGTGAGGAGCTTGTTCAGGTAGCTGGGTAGCTTGCCCAGAAAGTATTTGAGGGTGAGACAGGAAAGGTGAACTTTGCGCCTAGACTCTAGTGATGACTAATCTAGTTCTTTGAGCATTTCGCAGTGATGTGTGTTGTAGTTGCATTGGAGAACAAAACGACAAATTGAATTGTAGAGGGTGTCAAGTTTGCTAAGGTGGGTTTGAGGAGCCGAGCCATATACTATGTCTCCATAGTCAATAATTGGCATTAGCATCTGCTGTGCAATACGCTTTCTGACCAGACTTAGGGAGGATTTGTTCCTGTAAAGTACCCCTAGTTTGGCATAGGTCTTGGTTGTCGGGGTATCAATGTGCATCCCGAATGTTAAGTGGGAGTCAAACCATAAGCCCAGGTATTTAAAACTAGTGACAGGTGTTAGGGTGGTGTTAGCGTTGGTTCTAATCAGGAGCTCAGTCACTGGAAGCTTTACAAATTTAGTCTTGGTCCCAAATACCATTGTTACAGTCTTGTCAGTGTTTAAAAACAGTTTGTTTTGGGAAATCCAGTTTTCGAGTCTCAAAAAGTCAGACTGAAGTATGTGTTGAAGGTCAGAGAGGCTATGGCTGTGTGCATATAGGATTGTGTCATCTGCATACATGTGTACTGAGGCTTCCTTACAAGCTGTGGGAAGATCATTAATGAACACTGAGAAGAGTAGGGGCCCCAGAACAGAGCCTTGCGGGACACCACAGGTGATATCCAGGGGGTTGGAGTTAGAGCCTGAGATGGACACATGTTGGGATCTTCCTGATAGGTAGGACTGAAACCAGTTTAAAGCATGTTTCCCTATTCCAGAGCTCTGGAGTTTGTTAAGCAGGATAGCATGATCAACTGTGTCAAAAGCCTTTGCAAAATCTAGGAATACTGCACCAGTGAGTTGTCCCCATTCCATTCCACACTGGATTTCATTGCAAACTTTTAGCAGGGTAGTTACGGTGGAGTGTTTGGGACGAAACCCAGAATAGAATTGGCTAGGGAAATTTGTCTTGGTGTAGAAATCGCTTAATTGGGAGTGGACACATTTTTCCATAACTTTGGATAGAATTGGGAGAAGTGAGATTGGCCTGTAGTTTGAGACAGTGTTTTTGTCCCCACTTTTGAAGATTGGGACAACTCTGGCAGTTTTCCAGGTCTTAGGGCTATGGCCTGCAGACAGGATAGAGTTGACTATGGACGCAATTGGTTTGGCAATGGCTGGGGCACCAAGTCGTAGGAACCTAGATTGTAGTAAGTCGGGTCCACATTGGCTGCTTAGTTTTAGTTTGAGGAGCGCTTGTGTAATCTCCTCTTCAGATACTGGGCTAAATTGAAAATTGTGGGCAGTTTTGGGAGGGGGTGGTACTGTAGGGATACTCCCAGGATGAGATTCATGTTTGGGGATTGTGCTGCGTTTCGCTAATAAGTTAGTGGCACACCCCACTAAGTAATCATTGAATGCATTTGCAATGTCAGTGGGGTTTGTCAGAGTAATATCCCCCTTAGTGATATTACTTGGTTGTTGATGGTTAGGAGGCTGGAATATATTGTTGATAACCTTCCAGAAGTTAGCTGGGTTTGATGTATTTTGGTGGAGATTGTCAGAGTAATATTGTGCTTTTGCATGCCTTGTTTGCCTTGTGCACATGTTCCGCATGCATCTGTAGTGATTGAGATCCTTGGTAGTGCCAGTTACTTTGTAGCTTTTCCACAAGGCATCCCTGAACTGGTAGAGTGCTATAAGGTCAGTTGTAACCCATGGAAGGTGGGCCCCCGTACCCTTATTTTGCATAGTGGAGCATGGGTATCGCAGAGTTTTAAGAACTCGGATTGGAAATAGTCGAGCGCAGAATCGGGGTCGGGAATTAAATCGAATCTGTGCCATGGGCAGTTGGTAAGGTCATCCAGAAACTGTTGTGGGTTAAAGTTTTTAAATGTTCTAGTGAGGAGAACTTTAGGGCTTGATTGGGGCGGTTTAATTTTCCTTACACAGTACACTATTGCATGGTCACTGAAAATGTCAGGAAGGATGCCAGAGGTTTGGATTCTGCTGGGGTTTGAGGAGAGAATCCAGTCTAGCAAGGAATGGTTATGCGATTTCAGGTTTATCTGTGTGGGTTGGGAAATGAGTTGTGATAGGTTAAGTGACTTGAGTTGTATCTGGATTTTGTGGTTTTTAGGTTCAAGCCAATTGAAGTTGAAATCCGCTAGAACTAGCAGCTCACTCTTCTCATTCAGAGAGGAAATGGAGCCAAGAAATTGGGTGATATCAGTCAGGGATTGTAGAGGGGCTTTAGGGGGGCGGTAGATGCCAGCGAGCAAGATGGGCTTAGAAAAGGGGAGGCAGATTTTGCCAACTAGAGTTTCAAAAGAGGGTGGGCTTGGTGGGCAATTTAACAGTGTAAATTGTAATGTGTCTGCAATATAAAATAACACCCCTCCTCCTCTCTTTGACCTATCTCTCTTAAAAATGGAGTATCCCTGAATGGCAATATGTGCATCAGGGGTTTTAGGGGTTAGCCATGTTTCTGTAAGAACGATGGCTTTGGGTTTATGCATAAGGCACCATGCCCTTAGTTCATCCAGTTTGGGCAGCAGGCGCCGGATGTTTATATGGGCGACAGATAGCCCTTTTTGGAATTTAAAGGTGGAATTCTCAGGGGCATGGGACAGAGCTGAAATGGGAGGACCTGGGTTAGGTTCAATATCACCTGCTAAAGAGAGTAATAGTATGAGTAGAAATTTGGTTAGTTGTTTGCAAGTTGTAGATTTGTGGTGTTTGCCATTAGAGTGAGCAGTGGTTGGTGTGCTGGTTTTTAGAGTTCTCCACCAACATTCAGTAGATAGTGCAAGGCTTTTGAGTAGTCCAGGGTGTATGGTGATGTTGGGTGTGGGCCAGGATGGAGGAGTTTGTAGTGGATAGAGGGAGTAACATCTCCATGAGGACAGGAGAAAGAAAAAAGTTAAAATACATAGCAGGTTCATGATGCCAGAGGTAGGCAGTGCTGCAAGGAGCTGTTGTGAGCAGAGTGAGCGTGAGCAGACTAACAGCAGGTGTGTGCCTGTTCCTTGTCAAATGTTTAGCTGTATTGCAATGCTAGAGTCAGTTTAGGGTTTCAGTGTATTGTGCAGTCAGTTTTGGGAGAGACTGCAGTAAATAAGTTGTAAAGGGGTGGGGGGTTGAAATAGGCAGGTTAGCAAGCATGGGATCATAGTGTTATCTGAATAGCTTACCGTTTGTTGTCTTGAGTTAAAGAGTGTGCAGTAGATCCAGTCCCCAGTCACCTCTAGTCTAGCTGTATTTATCACTTAAAAGCTCACTTTAAATGCCTCACTGCCTAATGCAGTTCCTGCCCAATGCAGCAAAGGTGTTGGTATTATACAGAAAAAACAAACAGTCACATGACCCTCCCCTTCCCCAATCAGTCAGCTTGTTCCATTTGGTCAATTAACAGCACAGAGTTAAGAGGAGGAAAAAAAAAAAACTTTTTACATTCAAACATACTAACTTATAATGCCCAGTAATGCCCTGTTCTTCAGGGATTATTACTATTATAGGCTAAATGTAGATTTTTTCCATAAATAATAGACACTTTTGTATAGTTATATAGATTTTTTTATTAAAATAAAATGGTAGATACATGAATCCACCTCTATATACTCTTACACTGCAGCTATCTATATCCACACACTGCAGTCCCCTCTGTGTGTGCGCGCGCACACACACACACACACACACACACACACACACACACTGCTACTATACCCATAAACACTGCTACTGACACACACACCACAATAAAAAATGGAGCCACTTACTTCTTTGCAGACTCTCTCTCCCCAAGTCAACTGAGTCTGCTCAGAAAATCTCAGTCAGATTGGGAGGGGGAGGAGTCAACCAGTGGCTGATACTTCCTGACCAATCCCCTGCCCTGACTCAGAGCTGTTACTCCATTCTGACCAATCCCCTGCCCTGTCTCAGCTGTTGTGAAAGCTGGAAATAAACAGTTTGAAAATTACACTTTGCAAGCTGCTAAAATTCCGGCCATTACTGATTGGATAATGCCCGGAATTTTAACCAGAGAGCAGGGTTTTCAATAATGCCCTGAATTTTATTGCTTTAGCCTATAATGGCGAGTAATGCCTCTCCTACGGCATTACATAAATATGAGACTTTACAGGCCAGTTGTTGACATTTTGTTCAAGTTAATAAAAATACAACCAAACAGCCCAGGTTATTAAACTGTTGAGATCTTTAAGAAAAATAAGTTTCAGACCATGTTGTTAAGTCAAATGGGGAGTGTTGGGAAGGCGGGTCATTCACAAAGGTTCCCGTTTACTTTCCAACAATGGCAACCGTGTGACAATTGTTCTAGAACCATAAATTGCCATTACAAAAAGAAGTCTACAATGGCCTGAAGCAAGAATGAATAAATATGTGAAAGAGGGGGGGGGGGGAGTGGTGAGAGAGTGCTCTTAAACCACAATGGCATCGGCATAATGACAGTCTCTTTATACTTTCAGTTCCCAAAAGACCATTCGAGTTATAGTAATTATAGCACAGGCCCAAAAGCAAGCTGACCTTCACAGTGCCGACTCCCGCAGTCTTCCAGTAATATCTAACACGAGAGGCTTTACCCACAGTCCCAGTTTTAGTGAAAATTAGGGGTGTCAGTTAAATGCAGAAGCTTCAATTGTGGAATGCCACCTTATTTATTGGTGATGTCTTATAAAAACAAAAACTTGCGGAGGAGATGAGGGAAAGTCGACGGTGCCGGGGTAGTGGTAACGCGGTCGCAGGAGTTCTTGTTAATTACTAGCTATTCATTGAACTTAACTTCTATTTGTTGAAAAAACACAAAACCCCAGCAAGCTCTTTTTGGGAACCCCTGAGCCCCCTCTATTTGTTGTACAAGTTCTAGAAAAGAAATGTATTGCAGATAAAGAAATGTTAAATTGAAACAATGTTTTGACCAAGTTTAATAGTTTAGCTTTATATAAAATAAAAAGACGAAAGTCATACAAAGCTGTAAATGTTAAATAACCTGTTATTCCCAAAGAAATATTGACCATTTATGATCTCAAATACATGTAATGCAAGGCTTTCAATAAAAAATACTATACAGTACAAAAACAAACAAACTTGGACAGTTCCACATGGCCATATCCACCATTTTTATATATTGCATTATCTTCGTTTTTACAGAAAATCGTGTAACATTTATCTGTATCCAATTATTGGGATATACGTAAATAAATAATATTGTATTGATTGGTTATTATTAGGGATTCTGCTTTTAACCAAAATACACTACCGACTTATCTTGCAATTTCGGTTACAACAGAAACACCGGAAACGAAGCATCCTTCACCGCTTGTGGCAGTCCGTCAACGGGTAGGAGACACGCATCACGGGGGAGTATGGACACTAAAAAAAGTGCACCGATAAACACCAAATTCAAACGCATGAATAATTTTTAATTAACACCGATTTAAAAAAGAAAAAAAGAACACAAAAAAAGTAAACACCGATCTTATGAAAAAATAAACATCGGACACCGAAACCCCCAGTTATTATAGGATATAAAAAAGATAAACAACAGACATCTGTTAAAAGAAAACCGTGCCTTTAATTGCAAACCATTTCCGAAGCAAATTGCCTGATTCTTTTTTCCCGACACAAGAAGGCTTCAGCGCCACATGATAAATACAAATAGGATGCGGTAATGAAAGATTGTGTCAATTATAAACGCCTTCACTTCCAAGAGTGCTTGCAACACATCGATGAAATCCTCTGCAAAGATCAATACAAAGGACCTGTTCCATTCGTGTTCATGCTCCCACGTCTGAAGTCGCCGCTGTGTATCTGTACGAATAGAGCTTATTGTCCGCCCCGCCACTGAATACCAGCTGTGAGAAGGAGGAAGAGGACAGTGTAACCACAAGCTGTATGTTTAGTTAGGACACAACACGTCTCTGCTCCCACTCACACTTCTAAAGTAACTGCGTATACAAGAACCCATTTATCCATATCATTTAAAGTGGATAACTTGTGAGCACATTCACAGCCCAGACAAGATACAAGTCTGCAACCATGCTTTTCCCCATTATTTCTTAGCATTGTGCTTCTAATTCAGCTAGGGATTCTGGGAAATTACATGCAAAGTGGATAACAGATGTAAATAGCACCCACAATTATTCAATAATTAGATTTGGGAAGTGCGATGGAGGGCATATTTACTCTATTTTGACAACACGTGTATACATCAGATTTATACATCATGTGATAAATACTTGCATCAGAAGATATTTACACTTCATTGCATTAATCAGATTTATAATAATGAGAGCAGCAGGCTCAGAATACCACGGACAAATGCAAAACTACCCAAAGACAAATGCATGAGCTTACTTCCAATTACAACTGCCCCCTGTATTTTATTTAAGACTATTTAGGCAAAAAGAGAGACCTTAAAATAAATAGGTAATTGTTTAAATATATCATGGATGTACACACACACACACACACACACACACACACACACACACACACACTTTAGATTGCTCTAAACATTGACCACTCTTATCTGTGTTTGCTTCACAGAGCCAATAGTCACAATATTTCTGTAGTAAAACAAAGTGTTATCCTGACACGTCATGTTCTTGTATATACCTGGCTGTAGTTGCGTCTCAGTATAGAGTATGTGTATTCATAACAGTAACTGGTATTCAGAAAATAGCCCTTACCCCTGCATCTGTCCATTCAATGCTTAAAACCTTATCCTCGTGAGCTGCTAGGTCATACAGCGGCGCTTTGCAACTATCAGGAAGAGAGCAGCAACGTTATACAACAGCATTATATACATAGATTTGCAAACCCATTATTCAATGTTATTATCCCATATGCTGTGCACACACAAGACATAAATCCCATACAAAATGATTAACTAGATTTGGGGGGGGGGGGGGGGGGAGGCTGGAAAGAGTTGTGTTTACCAGAAGAAAAACAGAACGAGTAGAAATGATGGATTTATGTAAAAATAAATGTCACATGCAGAACTCAGTCCCAGAGTTTATCCTACAATAGATTAGCTGGTATGTAAAATACTACGATTGCTCGTTATTCTATGATGCACATACTTAGCTTAATACCCTTTAGGGCTGAGGTCAACAAATTACTTTATTCAAATTAAATAGGTTCTATAAATCCAAATGAGGCAAACCCTGCCTGGTATAAAATAATACATCTTTCCTTTATTGGTCACTAAAGAGACAATGAAAGGCAGAGGCCAGAGTTAGATGCAACAATTACATGTGGAGGTGCTGCAGTAGCATGATTGATTCCAGTTAAAGATGTGCAGTCAGAGATTACAAACAAGATGAGCATTGTGTCATGGCAAGGTCACGGGAAGCATGGGGTTCCAAGAGTCTGACCTTCTGGTGTCCCACAGCTTCACTATGTTGTCAAAAGAGCCAGAAACGAGTTGCTGCTCATGACTGGGAGACCACTTCACAGACGTGACCCAGCCTGTGTGTGAGGTCAGAGAGAGCAGCACCAGGGACCCATCTGAAAAGGAAGGGAAGGCAGAGACGTTGCGACATGAACCTGCAACCAGCAAAACGGGCTTAAAAACTAGAGACATAACTTGATGCAGCTGTGTGCAATAGAAATGATGATCCATTTATTCAATTAATGTCCACATTACTATATGTAAATTAGATTTACACAACTATATAGCTGAAGGTTCCTAGTATCAGCCAAGAGGAAGGAGATAGATATATATATATATATATATATATCTATGACACACACACAATCTCCTGCTCAGCGTAAAGTAAAATTGATTGCGTTAGATCAAGGTACGTGCAGGATTTAGGAATAATAAAGTGCAGAAAAGGGACACACTCTGCAATGTTGCACTCGCGATAGAGTAGTGGGTGAATTAAAATGTAAACTTTATTTGGGAACGCAATAAAATTAGTGCACAAAATATAGCTATATACAAGAAAAAAAAAATATTACAACTAGTCCAGGGTAGGTCAGAGATGTATATCAGAGCAATGGGTAAAGCGGGTTAAAGGCAGTGTTCACAGTGATTAGTGACACCTACAGGTGATAATAATCATCAAATTAGCCGATTAAAGCCTGCTTATATATCCATCCAGGTTTTATGTCAATATACCGTTTATAACAGGGGTATTTTATCCTTTTGGTATTTGGAATTGATTCATAGGTCTGCCAATTCACTAAGTACAGACCAAAAAAACCTACTAATTATAGCCAGGTAAATACATCGTGATATTCTTGAAAAACAGGTCACTCTTAAAAAAGGCACCAGAAACGTAATGATCGTTAGGCTGAGTCCATGGTCAGCGCTTATCCACTGACCCATGCTGAGGCGCGCTGACGCTTATCAGTGAGCCCCTGCAGCCGCAATGAGAGCGGCTTTAGCAGGGGCTCGCGCACGCTTCCGCAGGCGTAGCTCTTAATTTTTTTTCTCGTTTCGGCGCTCACGGGAGTGCAGGGCCGGTCTCGTGAGCGGTTCGTCCAATGAGGGCGAACCAGCTGCGTGACGTCACTGGCCCGCCCCCGGACGGCGCGCGAACTAAGGCCAGGGAAAGCACCCGCTTTCCCTCAGCCTCAGCGCGCCTCCACACGGCTGTAGTCACCATGGACTCAGCCTTTGAGGTAGTGGTTAAATAGACACTAAGTAGTGAAGAGACCCTAGAATAAGCAGTGCCAGTAACTGGTTAGTCCTGATGCAACATTGTATCAACTAAACACTGCAGCTACTATGGAAGCAAAGTGAGACTGAGCACATTAGTAAGTCAGGAAGTAGTACACAGCGAAGTGTCGTGAATTGGCAGACCTATGAACCAATTCCAAATACCAAAAGGATAAAATACCCCCGTTATACACGGTATATTGACATAAAACCTGGATATAAGCAGGCTTTAAATTGGCTAATTGAAAGATTATTATTACCTGTAAGTGTCACTAAACACTGTGAACACTGCCAATATACTGCCTTTAGCAGCTTTATACATTACTCGGATATAGATCTCAGACCTTCCCTGGTCTAGTTTTAATATTTTTTTCTTGTATATAGTTATATTTTGTTCACTTTATTGCGTTCCCTAATTATTATTGTCTGACATAGAATGTATGTTATAAAGTCCTAATGCAGGGCTCTTCACCTTACAGCCAGTGGGCCAAATTTCAGGCCTCATTTCTACAGTCTGAGTTTGTCCTAACATACATGTACTCCTCATACAATGTTGCGGTCCTCCCTCTCACATTGTACTGCGCTGCGGAATATCTTGGGACTATACAAATAAAAGATATTATTATTAAGTGTCTTGAAGTGGCCCCTGGACTGGGTGTTACTGCTAATTTCATTGCAGTCAAAGGCAATTTTTCATACGAAAACGCCCTTCCAAGCATGGTTCATTTAAATATATATAATACAGAAATATTATACATTCTTGCAACATGTAATTAAAATATTTTAAGTCTTCTTAAATGCACTTTAAATTAGATTTCAACCCTCGTGGTGTAATATTTGTAATTTTTTTCCAATCCGATTTTTTAATATCATAAATATAACTAAAAGGCTGAATGAAACAGTGACCGTGTGTGTAACCAGGTAAATACTAGAATTTAGACTGCATTAAAAAAAAGTTCAATTCTAAAGTGAAATACATGGACAGATCTTACAGAGCTACAACTCAAACCAGGTTTTTCCATTTTAAAAACAGCTCGGTTCATCTGCCCAATTCGTACCTACAAAGCCTCTTAACTTGGAAAGACTTCAAATTCATGCAGCCACCTCTGGAGTGGAATTGTGGCTGCTCACTGCTCGAAAAAAAAATGGTCTGCCCAATAGCCACCAAAAAAAGTTAGTGTAAGAATGCTTGGTGCGGTATTACATGGATAGTAACCCATTACATATGGGACACAGTAGGAGCAATAACAGTGTGGCCAAGATCACAGGGGTTGAGGTTAGAACTGATACCACAATCTGGCACATTTCTAGAGCAACACCCAAGCATTGGTCTGTGTTTCTGTCGCTAACCTTTGCTCCGTGGATCCCATAGACGGATGTGTCGGTCGGTGCTCCCTGACGCGAGACGTTTACAGAGCGGCGAGTAAGAGATGCAGTTAAACACCTTGTTTCCGGTCTGATGGAGAATAAACAAACAGCGTGATAGCGAAACTGATCAGTCATATTCTGGTGGCTACCAAGTGCTCGAATACATGTTTCTGGAGGCAAAATAACCCCGGCTTTTCGGTATGTGTTCACAGCACAACACTACAGAATAAAAATACAATGTCTACAGAGAAATGCAACAGAGCAACTGAGAAAAATAGAGAAGGAGGAAAAGGCGTTTTCTTTCATAAACGGAGAAAGGTGAGGGGAAGATGCAGCCTGTTTATTCCAAGGTAAGAAGAAAAACATTACACTATATTTAATATAGTAGAGAAGAAATCAACACTGCTCATGTTATTTATTATTTTCGTCAAATTGAGAAATGATAACAGCAAGTCAGGATGCTGGCGCTGTGCCTCATTAAGTCTCAATTCATTGCTTTAAAAAAAAAAAAATATATATATATATATATATATCCCCTACCGAAGTTGCCTGTGTGTGACGTAACGCGTAGGGTTGGTGGGTGTGTGTACACTGTGTACCCTGAGATCTTACTAGCTGCATTTTCAAGCACTGGCAACTATCCTATGCAGGAGGAGAGGACTTGGAGGCACTGATTGACTCAGTCTCCTGGCGCCAACTTGTGACAGGAGTTGGTGGTGGCTACAAGCTGTGCAGATATACCATACCTACCTGGGACCCTCTCACCCCCGCAGATGACTACACACAGAGATTTCTCTCCCACGTATGGTTGCTTTTTTTGTAATCCTGTAAGTGCATTTCCTTTGGGCTGCAGTTTTTTAATAAATGTACTCTTTTGTTTAAACAGTTACATGCTATGGAGCTTGCGCTTCTGTTTGTTTTTTGTTCTTAGATTCCTAGTGGTTGGCTATACTACATTTATCTGAAGCTGCAAAGACACTCCCTGGATCATCAATTGGGACCTTTATCTCTCTGGATTTTTCGGGTGGAACATTTATTTTGGACTTTGTTTTTTTCACTATCACTTTATGGTTTGAAGTTATATGTAGTTAAAAGTGTGTTGATTTTTATTAGGATTTTTATTGATTCATATAATTATCATTATTCTATGTATATTGTCACTATTATCCACCTGAGCGCTACTTAATTTTGTGTTGGTCTTTGATATAGATATAGATATATACACACACACACACACACACACATCTATACATCTATACAGCACCATATACATGCTGGAAGGTGCCATATGGAGTATCACTGCTAAGGAAATATCTCCCTTCGCCCTTTAAGAACCGGTAGGGGAACTTACCAAGGTGGTTTTAACGGCCCCAGACTCCACATCCCAGACCTTCATAGTGTGATCCCATGATGCACTGCAGATCTCCTCTGCATCAGACCACAGCACTGAAGAGATGGCTTCACTGTGGCCCGAGAGGGTGACGATAGGGGTCTGTAATGAGTCAAGTTAATATAAGCAGCCGATGACAAATTAATCTGCGTAGAAAGCAAATACAAGGCAGAAAGACATGGGGTTTAGTATTCAAAAAAATGGGAGCAATGCGATTGCCATTACTGGAGTCAGGAAGGAATTAACTTTTCCCCTTATGGGATATCATTGGATAATGTTTCACTGGCGTTTTTTGTTTGCCTTCCTCTGGATCAATTTAAATACAAATATACGATAAAGTATCTCAGTTGACTAAATGTAACTTTTATTTTTCCAACACCCTCTATGTAACTATATATTCTATCATTCATATACACAATTCTTAGGCCCTTCACAAAACAAGGCTGTGTGATCATGTTCATTTGTGCTTCAGCATATTACATAACAGTGGCCATGTAGGTGGCACTGCTGCTTCCACTGTCCCCCCAAGATGCTCCCCCAAACCCATAGCATTTCAGACATACTCTTGTTAATCCCAGCTGCTCGGTTTTCTGCTTCTTCCTGGGCCGGTCTGGGGTTTCTTCCACTTCATCTTCTTCCTCAGTGGGAACTGTAATGAAACAGCACAGGAACTTTAAGGCCACACTGCGGGTTTTGCCTTCTCCAAACATGCTCCAATTTAGGTTAATAATGTGTAACTAATTAAGTAACAGTTAGAGCAGTAACATAAAGCTTATTCTCCAACTGCCGCCCCCCAGTTGAACTACTAACGGGGATCTCCGCTGAGTGTCTGGTATCAGGGTCATACTGGAGTAAGCCCCTTATTCAATTCAAACATATTTGTTACCCTTACCTGAATCAGGGGGAGGTCTCAAGATATTTTTTGTGCAAGTTTTAACTATAAATATGACCACAGTCACAAATTTGTGGCAAATTTCTATTGGCCACAGAAGTGAGTACAGACCCAACAGCCATTCTGTGTCCAGCAGGCAAATATGCTTGCCTGGTGCAAGTACCTCGGTAATGAGGAACCACAGATGCTTTGGAAGACCCTCCCCATTCAGGTAACGGGAAATATACATATATACATACAAAACAACGAATGGGTTAGAAATCAATGAAAAGTCTGACATCACAATGGTGAAGAAATTAAATTGGTGTCGGCTCCTTGTGACCTTGTTCAAGTCACTTTCTCGCCCTGTGCCTCGGGCACCAAAAACATAGATTGTAAGCTCCACGGGGCAGGGACCCGTGCCTGCAAAATGTCTCTGTAAAGCGCTACATAGAACAAACAATTATTATTTATTAAACATTAAAATACTATTGCTGTGGTTGGGTTAAAATTTTCTAAAAAAAATAAAAAAACACACAAGAGCTTTCTGAACTATGACATATAATACTATAGTATAACTTTTAATAACCTTTTTAGAATTGATACATTGACAAAAAATGGCAATGTCTAATTATTGGGTTTTGGAGCATCACATTTCAGACATTACAAAATGTGGTCTCGGTGAAACCCTGGTAAACTCCCATGGAACCTCGGGGACCCGCACAACTCAGGTGGGGTACCACTGCCCCATTACAAGACATCACATGAAACAGCGGCTGACCTGCTGACCAGATCTTCAGCATCCTGTCCCACGAGCCACTGCAGAACTAAGGAAAGAGAAGAACCATGTCATGGTAAATGTATACGTGAAATGTAAACATCAAAATGTACAGGGTTCATAGCACAATACCATGGAATAAGGATACAATGTATATGGTGAAATCAGCAACTTACAATAATATAGAGGAAAAGGTGTTTGCTTTCCCAAACTGATAAGAGTTAGTGGAAGAAGAATTATCTGTGTATACCAGCGTCAGAAAATCATTCCACATTTTTTTGTCTAGCATAGTTGTCAAATTCAGAAATTATAGCAAAAAGTAAGGACGCAGGAGTTCTGGCTTATTACAGTGACCACATCTCAATATATGACTTTATTTTTTTTAATTAATAGATGGACAAGGGCATTACAGATTTTCAAATCATAAAAAAAATTATTGTGCCATAGAAACACAACGTTTTGGCGTTTTGGCCTGCGGCAATGTCGCTTCACTGGAGAAAGGCCAGCAGGCCAAAACGTTGTGTGTTTCTATGGCACAATAAATTCTTTATGATTGAAAATCCGTAGTGCACTTGTCCATCTATTACTTTGGATATACTGGTTGAAATGCAGGTCTTCCCTGGGACTAGGAGCACCGGTAAATGTATCACAACTTATCATATACTTTGTGGTGTGCAGCAAACATCCTGAATTTTATACTTTTAAAAAAAAACATATTCAGGCCCAGGAGTCCCATTTCTTTTTCCGTGAAGTTGCCTTCGTTGACTAATAAAAAAAGACCATGATTTTCCATTTTCCTGGTTTACAAAAGCGTTGTCCTGTGGGAAGTACCAGTGTAGTGGTTAGATAAAATCCATCTAGTGTGACGACCCTATTGAGTGAAGCACTACAGAATTTCTTGCCTAATAAACCCCGATATTGATATTTGTGACTCACTTTGGTTCCTGAAACATCTACAGCGATGGAGTCCACACTGCCGGCGTGACCCCTGCAGCAGTGCAGGGCCTTCACTTTGTTCCGTTCGGAGTTCCACTCCCACAGTAGAATGGTCTGGTCCATTGAGGCACTCAAGAGCAGACAGGACAGACTGTCTGTAAGGAGAAAGTGTGGTCTAGTACTAAAGGCAAAGAAAAATTCCACAAAGGAAAACCGGTGCGCAACCGAAGGAGCCAAAGCTGGCCGAAGTGACCATATAGAAAAAAATGTATTGGTTAAAAATCAAAGAGCCTTTGACAAAGTGCCCTGTGCGTGAAACGCGTTAGAGGATCTGGCAGGATTCTACCGCCATGATTTTTAACCAATACATTTTTTCTATATGGTCACTTCGGCCAGTTTTGGCTCCTTCGGTTGTGCACCGGTTTTCCTTTGTGGAATTTTTCGCTGCCGACTCTCCTGCCTGGGCGCACGCCGTGTTGCTGTATCTGTGTTCGTGCTGGCGTCTGGCTTCAATCACACACTGCTTTCAAGTTCAGCAGGATTCTTACTTGGGAGCTCGCCGCGCTGAAGTAACAGGAGCCTGTCCAAACAAGCTGTGAGTGTCTAAGACAACATGTTTTGTGCTTCAATTGCTAAGCCAATTGTTTAGCTATTTCTCATCACTTTTAAAGTATAAATATCTGCTATAGTCCGTCCCCTTAACCCTTTTGCAGTTATAGAGGTGTCACAGTGACTTTGTTATGTACGAACTGGACAGTCACTACTATTCATGCACATTATAAAGAATCATAGCACCACAGCATTAGTTACCAACAGTTTCTGGAGCACCAGATTGGTGGACTAGCTTACAGTTCACTAGCCAATCATAGTACTAAAGGCACCATACCATACAGTTTGATGCCCAGATTTGAAGCCCAGTGTACGTTTCTTGTGACCTCAGACAGGACACTATGGTCCATATATACTAAGCAGCCTACTCCATAAGACCCCTCAGTTGCCAGAAGATATGTTAGAAGTGAGAATGGCTTAGCATCGCTAACTAAATATGGTCTTAGCTCTCCCGTATGTACTAAAAATAAAGCTCCCTTCCCCCAATGTTGGCGTTTTATATATTATTCACTTTTCCTTATTTATAATATTCTTCCCTGCAACCCTCCGAGTACATGGTTGGTGGAATATAAATATAACCATGATGTTATACAGTAGTTTGTTGGTAATGTCACTGCCTTTAAACTGGGTCAAACCTGGTTCAAATCCCCTTGTGACTTGGATCAAGTCCCTTTATGTCCTTGTACCTCGGGCACCAAAAAAATAGATTGTACGCTTATCAGGGCAGGAACTCATTGTGCATGCAAAATTCTGTGTGTATTGTCACTACTAAGCAAGAAACCAATATTATCTTTTTATGTATAGAGCTGCGTTCTGTAGTATCACTAGCTAAACAGAAAATACAATTATTGCCATAAGAAACAACTTGTGTTGACTGTAACTTTTACCTAAAAATGATAGTAACACAAGCCATTATATTTTCAGTTGTAAGCAGCAGAAAGAGGGTTCTCTAGCAAGGAAGAGGTTAACGCCCTGCTACTCTCACAAAGTGCGGTGCAGACCTTTTTTCACCCACGCCACATCTTTCACAACGTCCGTGTGTCCAGCTATTGTCATGATCGGTTTTCCTTCAAGTGACCAAATCCGGGATGTCTTGTCGTACGAGCCAGTCAGAATCCTGATGGTAGAAGAAAAAAAAGATTATTTTTATAGGAGGGGAACCGGAGGATCTTCCACAGCTAATCTGCGCTATTTCCATCTTCTCTGGTTCCTGAGATAGTTACCGGTGAAGTTACCGGGTTTAAACCTCCCTCCAGGGGGAACAAAATGGCTGTCAAATCTCGGGCCAATAAGAAGCAGCAACATCATCAGTTGCGGCTTCCTACTGGACGGCAATTTAAACCCCCTTTAAAAACCAGGAAGTACCATTGGTAAATATCTCTGGCACCGCAGGGAGGTCCCAAATCTTAAAATAGCAGAGGTTAATTCAGGAGGAAACGAGGTTCCACATTTAACCGAGACATCCAACTATTCTTCATGAAAATTTCCTTCACTCAGAACGGCAGCAAAGGGCAAGTTAGATATAAGCTGAAAATACATGATTACCATTCTTCTGTAGCAGAGATGGAGCTGACCCAGTCATCATGCAGCATACATTCCTCAGGCTGAGGGGCTGTGAACTTTTCCACATACTCAATTTCCACAACTTCTTCCTACAAGGACAGAGATGAGACAATCAGGAGGGGATGCATCAAATCACTGCACAGCTCTCTAGAGGCAATTCTTGACTCGAATGGCACTTTTTGGCCGCAAACAGCCCAAAGGGGCCTCTTAATCATATAGAATAAGTCCCAAAGAGGAGGAGGAAGAAAAATAGGTGATCCGTAAATACAAATAAAAAGACAGAAGTTCAGTCTCTGATCCCAAGTCGGAGTTATTATGGTGTCTCACATACAGATTTCCTGGAAGTTTATAAGGACAAAAGACAGCATCAGAGACACGTGCAGCTATGTCCATCTACTTCTTAATAGCCAAAAGTGAATGCAATGCTTCCAGATCACTTACGGTCGATATCCCTTCTGCATCCATGTGCTTGATAAGCGAGACCCGCAGGAACTGACTCTTGACAAGGAAATCAAACTCCACGTGCGTGTGGTCCTCTGAGACAGTGGAGGAAAGATACACAAATTAACTTCTGCTCAGATCATCTTCTAATATTCCACCTAAAATCATTTTTTATAATCACCATCTGCACCACATTACACACACTGTATAATATTGATCATATAAGCGACTTAACATTTATGGAAGAATGTGGAAGCCGTGTGTACAATTCATGAAGCGATTAAAAAAAAAACATCGGAACAGTGTAAATATTTCTCTTTTTGCACATTTTCTCATTGCTATATTATCTGGTGCCTCCAATTCATCAGAAGATCTCACCATTCTTGCCTTTGAGGAGTCTGTTGATGATGTTACTGAGGTCGGCAATATCAGAGGCAGCTGGGATGGAAAAAGGAACATCGTCGATCTGGTATCTAAAATGAAGAGGGAGATTAGATGCCCAAATGTCGCACTCACAAGGAATGTATACGGAAAATAAACACATTGGGGGTAAGAGCAGCAAGTAAATGACAACGCATAGCAGAGGGAGCCTCTGCCCCGAAGAGCTTACAATCTAAGTAGTATATTGGGAGACTTACACAGACAGTAGGAGTAAAAGTGCATTATTAAGAGTACAGTCAGGGAGGTCAAGTGCATCTGGGGTCAGTAGTGTAGGTGTAGATAATGAGATCAATTTTAAGAGGTGAGTTTTCATCTGCGCTTTGAAAACAAGAAATGAAGGTGGTTGACAAATATTGAGTGGAAGATCGTTTCATAGGTTAGGAAAAGAGTAGAGGGGAAAAAAAGTCTAAGATATGAGGGGGCTGTAAAGCCAACAGGTGCATAGAGGAGACATCCTTGGGTCAAGCTTAAGAGGTGAGTAGGGGTGTAACCAGAGATCAGAGTTGAGATATATGGAGGTAGGAGGCGAATTATGTAGTGGGTACGGCGATATATATGAAACCAACAGAGAGATTTCAGGAAGAGGTTAGAAGCTGTTTTAAATACTATATGCAATAAGGCTTGTCAGACTGAATTTATTTGGAGATCAACTGCTAGCTTTTAACGCCTGGTATACTTTAATGGCATTTAATTCTGAGGGTTTATTAAACTGTGATAGTGCCAATCAGTATACTGGAGCAGGGATACACAAACTTTTTTGCTTGTGCCCCCCTGTCTGCTCTCTTCCCCCCCCCCATACCTTTTCTCTGGCATCGGCGGTGTAATTTGACATCACGACATTGCATTGCCATTTGATCCCGCTGTGTCTGACTCCACATTATCATGACGACGCGTCGCCAGAAGCCGCCGGAAAGAAGGCAAGAGACATACAGAGGCCTCACCCACTCCCCCGACATTTTATTTAAATGTTGTGGGGAAGAGCGCAGGGCCTCTGTAAGCGCAGTGCCTCTGTAAGCGCAGTGCTCTTCCCCCCCCCCCAGAAAACGTCACGCGACCCAGTTTGCTCCCACCAGAACTATAGCACGTAAGCTCCCACTGACTCTAAAAAGGAAGTTTCCAAGCGACAGTGCCCCAATCTGCACTATTGAAGTTCAACAAATAAACCTGTCAGATTTGCTCCAGATATAAACACACTTGGGAATTGGATCCTTGACATTTTTGTACAGCATTTGCATATAATTACCCTCAGTATTAGCCCATTAGCACATATTAAAAATAACAGTGAAGACAGCTGCAGTTGTGTAATAACAGTGCCAGGATATATCAGGCTAAAGGACTGGTAATGTCAATGCTTCACATTAAAACTGAATGAGTTGTTCAGTAGTATCCCTGTGTCATCTCCTTGTCACCTTGGGCAAGTGCCTTTATCTCCCTATGCCTCAGACACTATAATCAGATTGCAAGCTCTACAGGGCAGAGAACTTTGTGCCTGTAAAAAAATTATACGTACAGCGCTTTGTACACTGTTAAAGCTGAATAAAAAAAACCTAATAACAGAATAGTTAATAGGACATGCATAACCTGTACATCAGAAGGTAATTTAGGCCATTCTAATCACAGTTCACCACGTTGTTATGACCTAATAGAGAGGAGTGTTAACTTTATACTCACTTCTTATTCTCCGTGAAGAAACGGACCTGGATCTGGGACATGGCCGGCGGAAGTCACCGAATCCACAAGGTGCGAATAATAGGGAATCAATAGATACAATGTAATGATGCTGCTGTGTGATCAGAGTACTGCTCGGCAACCACGTGTCTGGGAGAACTCCTGCCAGCCGAGCGCATCGAACTCCAGCTACTAATCGAGTCTGATCTTAAAGGTGCAAAGTTCACAGTCGCCCAGTCCCCATATGTAAATAGGATGTTCCCAGAAATACATTGCGAAATAAAAAAAACCTTCTCAGTTCCCATATGCAAATAGGATGCCAGGGGGATAAACTATATTACTATCATTGTTATTTAAAGCAGAATGTATTATTATTATAGTTCACACTCTTATTGAATATGATAATAACGCAGATATGGCAACTCTTGTTTTTTTTATTATTATTATTAATAATAATAATACATAGTATTCAGTCAGGTTTACGGGTTCTTAGTATAATCACTGAGTTTCATAGACTATTGGATTCTAGATGATAAAGATGTGCACTTTTCTATGAAAATACCTTTCTATTATTTACGAACCCCCAAATATCCCCCACACTCCATGGAGGTTGATATATCTGTAAAATGATAATAATAATAATAATAATAATAATAATAAGCATCATCATTTTATCATTAATAATAATCATGAAAATTGCACAGTATCAATAACAAATAAATACCCTGCACCTGTTATTCACCTTTAAATCTTCACAGCATTTTATAATCAAGGTTGTTACAGGTATTTGTACGCGTAGAGAGTTGGTGTTCTAAAGAAGCAAATAGAAATGCAGAAATGTAATGTTAAAGAAATTACTTCAATAAATAATTAACCAGATTTTATTGAATCATGGAGACTGGTTCCAAATAAGGAAGACCTGACAGGTCTGAGTTTATATTTTAATACTTTCTAACCTTATATATATTTAAAAAAACAAAACAAAAAAAACTTTGCTCATCTAGCAAATACACTGTTGCTATGGGTTACGCCTGGGCTTTCTTCCATCCCACTTCCTGCTTCCGGGTTGCGTTCCAGCACCCAAGTCTGTGCTCTGACCGCTTCCTGCGCATGCGCGGTGGCCCGGTCTCCATGGTGGTGCCTGCGAAAGCCAAGACGAGGTTGAGTAGACTCGTTCTGAATATTCTTTCCTTCGGCGTCTCGCTGACTCCCCGCCCCCCGTGGGGCCCGCTAGAAAGGAGGGCTGCGCTTGGACTCACGGGGTCCCAGCCCGGGGATTTACATGGGGCCTGTTACTGCTTTGTATTATTGTTTTGCACCCTCCAAATATGGCGGGGCCGCTCCTTGTGTGTATGTAAATATATATATATATATATATATATATATATATATATATATATATATATTCTATATATCTCACACACACGCACACACACACTTGTTTCGGGAGCTGTACATACACAATTAGTAACATGCATTACAATTATTTAATGGGGTGCTGCAGCATTCCCTACACCCTTAGTTCCAGTCTGTGTGTGGGGTGTATATGTATGTACAGGAGTGCAGTGACCTTTTGGGGCAGGGGGGCTGTGCATATGAAATCAGTCGCATACATACATTACCATAATGTAAAAATATATAAACCCAAGGGGTGTGGGGACTGCAGCATTCCCTGCACCCCATGTGCTGTGTGTGTGAGTGCACGCTGCAGCAACCCCCCCATTGTTTGTTTTTTATTTGTACATTATGGTAATGTATGAACACTTGCTTCCCCCCCCCCTCTCCAAAAAAAAAATTGTTTCTTCACTCCTGGTAGCATACCATGGGGTGCAGCGTGTAGTAATAATAATTGCTTGTTCTTGTGTAGCGCTGCTAGTTTTACGTAGCGCTTTACGGAGACATTTTGCAGGCACAGGTCCCTGCCCCGTGGAGCTTAAAATCTATGGTTTTTGGTGACTGAGGCACAGGGACATAAAGTGACTTGCCCAAGGTTACAAGGAGCCGACACCGGGAATTGAATCTGACTCCCCTGCTTCAAATAGAGGAAACAGAACCAACCGCTCAACCTTAATAAACTGTAGTGAATGGTATAATTAATTATGTGGGGTGCATGGGGTATTTGGATTATATATATATATATATATATATGGATAGAGAGAGAGAGATATCGATCGATCCAAGAGTGATCAAGAAAAGAATCCCCCAGAGATTGCACTCCTCCACAAGTTTACATATTTAGGGAGATAGATAGTGTAAGGTTAAAACTGTCTTCTGGAATTGATAAGGTTAAAAAGAATACGCTGGCCTTGCTATTTTCACGGGAGGCTATCGTAAATAGCTTGAGACCAACTGTTCAATGCTTGTCAAAATATTGTTAAAACAGAGGATAGGGCTGCCTTATAAGTCACCATTGTATATGTCTCTTGCTCAGCAGTTAAATGTTTTAAGCTCTACAGAAAAGGCATTATGTGAAGGATACATGTAAATTTAGATGTGTACCCATATTTGTAACAGATGACAACTGTATTTTTGTCCCTGCTTTGTGTATATAAACCTGCTTGAGAATCATTAAAATTTAGTTGTGACAATTCAACCACTAGCTTCCTTGAATTTTCACAGCTCCGAGCTCGTATATGCTACGCTAATTGAAAGCATCCCATATCTGTTGCGTTTTAGTAGCTCCCGGGAGAAAAGGTTTTGCTTGCCCTAGAAGGACCTGATCTGTAGAGATCTAACAGATAGTTCCCTAAATAAATTTTTTTGGTGTAATACACCTGGGCTGGAAATCGGTATCAAGGTATAACCAAAAGACAAGCGACCATGCCAAAAAAAACTCAAAATAAAATTGTATTTAATATATTTATAACTCACTAAGTGCATTTATATACAGTGTCAACATACATTATTAAAATCCCCAGTGGTGGGATGGGATGCATTTAGATCAAGTTCAAATACTTGTACAAGATGAAGTAGGTAAGTATATCTTCATCTATAGATATTAGTGAGGAGGTTACAGTAGTCCAGACTGGAGAGAATAAGGGCATGCATTAACATTTTAGTAGAAAAATTAAACTAGCTGTAAGGGGATCAACCCTATAACCATGGCGTTATCAGCACCACGCTTTAACCAACTGAACTGACAATATTCTATTACAAAATATATGGGGTTGAAGAAAAGAAAAAATGGCGGCGCACAGTCGGAGACAACACACGGAGGGCTAGTAAGTAAGCTCTATGAAAAGTTTATTGGCACATGTAGTACAGGGTAAAACGCACTCTTACGCGTTTCACGCCGGATGGCACTTTTCAAAGAGGGTATATGGGGTATCGGTACTATTTTAAGTACACACTCGGCGTATGGCGCCTTCATTTGTTATTTCTTTTTAATGCTGAAGTTTCCGTTCCACTATTGCTTTTAAACTGAAAGTGAATTTATTTTAGAAAGACTCTCCTTTCAAAAAATATTGTGCCTAAGATCTAGGCCCTAATGTTTAATAAACTGTAAATGTTGTAATGCATTCCGGGCACAGTATTTATTCTGCACTTGAAAAAGGGGGTTCCCCCTGAAATATTGTGCTTCTGTTTGTCTCCAATAAATATTCTGAATGTCCTCATGGATTACTGCTTTCTCATTCTCATGACAGAATCTTAGTAATACTTTGTAAAATTAATAGTACTTTGCCCAAGGCCACGTTGACCACTGGAGTCACTCGTATTGTGTTCATTATAAATAATTCATTACATTAGAATCAAGGTCCCAAATTGTGTGTGCAGACCTAAGGATGTAGCCAGCTTGACCCTACTGATAAGGTGGATATAGTAGGCACGCATGGTGTCATGCGCACCTGTAGCTTGAGTGATCCGTGGCCTTTGGGATTTCTATGACATGCGCGACGGGGAGACGGGGCTTTGTCACGCGGCTGCTTCACCCTCATTGGGTGAACTGCCCACGTGACCTGGCTGTCGCGCCACAAAAACATTTTTTGTCTCGCAAAAAATACTGCGCGGTCGCGCGCTCTATGGCGTGCCTCATTGAGGTGCAGCCTTTTGTTAACGCCGCGCTCGTGCACAGTATGAACACGGCCTAACAGTTTCCCTTCATTCAATGGCAGTGATAACGCACAATATCACAACATTCTGCCATAATGTGACGGAGGTCAATATAACCCTGGCTACATCTGTATATACCTGTATACTTCCCCATATTCTGTGTGTTCGTTAAAAATGGCTACTGCTTAACAGAAACAAGTCCTTATTAATAATGTTTTTTCTTCTCTGGCGCTGACAGTGTATGTTGCGCTGTACATATAATTTTTGCAGACATGTCCCTGCCCCGTGGAGCGTACAATCTGTGTTTGGAGCCTGAAGCTCGGGGAGATAAAGTGACTTGCCCAAGGTCACACAGAGTTGACACCAGGATTTGAACCAGGCTCCACTAATTCAAACTCAGTGCTTTCAGAGCCACTCCTTCAGCCCTCTTAGTGTACAATTGATTTATATTTTTGTATATTAATGCAATTCAGTGGTAACAAGGACGCTATAGTGTATGAACTGCTCATATGTTGTATTTATAAAAATATGTATTATCGTAATTACATTATTAATATGAATATCGTTTTCAGACTATAATGAAAACAAACATTCCAGATAGTTTAACTTTCCTTGGGGTGGACAGGCATGCAAAGACATACATTAGATGTAGCATTCCCTAAAGATGCAGTAAAGGGAAAATAACGATCCCAAATAGCCATTCAGTACAATAAATAGTTTATTCTATTTATTACAGGACACCTGTCAGTCAAATACAATCAGAAACTACTGTTCCCATTATTTTGGGACATGTTGAGCAGCATTTTATTTTTCTACATATTTTGCTGTATCTTTGTACATAATATAATATTACATATGAAAATAAAAATCGCATTTGTGAGCACATTCACGTCCCAGGTCTGCAACCCCGCCTTTCCCCATTATCTCTTGGCATACAATGCTTTCACTGCAGCCAGGGATTCTGGGTAATGTCATGCAAATGGACACTTTTTGCTTCTTGTCTATAATTTGATAAAACATTAAAATTGTAGTAATGTTTACTGCTCCTGCTGAAGGGATATTCTGCGCTATCACTGCCATCGAATCCTTTTGTGATATTCTGCGTTATAATGCTGTATGTTGTGTTAACGGGGGGGGGGGGCAATTGATATTTGTATTTTCTACATCCCTACCCCAGTATTGCTCCACTCAAGTCCTCAAGACACCCCTAACAGGTCAGGTTTTGAGGATATCCCAGCTGACCTGTTGGGTGGTCTTGAGGATTGGATTTGAGAACCCTTGCCCCATCCCTGTTGAGCTTACAATGTAGTTCTTGGTGCCTGGTGCACAGGAAGAAAAATGATTTGCATGAGATCACAAGGAGCTGACATTGTTTCAACCAGTACATCTGCAGTGATGTTACAGGTACCACTTGGGCCACTCCCTATGATAGCGTTTCAAAATAACACATAAAGTTTACCAATTGACCTATTTCAAAGAAATTTAAAAATCCAGATTGGTGTAACTTCTGCAGCTGTAGAATGAATTTTCTTGTGCTTTACAAGATTGGTGCATTTTACAGCTATACTTCCTCCCTACACCAAAGAAAGAAAAGCATACACAATCACTGTCATGAATGATAATAAAAAGATGACTGGTATAAAGTTGGTTTCAGCAGAAATAAACCTATGTAGATAAGTGACTTGCCACTAAATATGGTTTATTGAGCCAGAACAAGATCCCCAATGAGTAGGCATGTAAAGTGATTTTCAGTAACGTAAAAACAACACACAAGGACAGTATCCCCAGCATCACTGCCATCACTGTGATATGTGTGAGCACAGAGCAGTTTTGTAAGTGTATATTTTGTAAAGCCCCTAAGTCAGCATCTGCATTGTATGAAATGGTTGAATGTTTTGTAACCCAAGGACAATTAAATCAATCCACCTGTGAGCACCCTTTCCTGAAACATCCACGTTTTTTGTTCAGAATAAAAATGAAATAAATAAAATCAACATGGCACCTTGACATAATGTAAAATAATAGAGCATGGATTGATGCTATAATGAATGCCTTTGCTGTCATTGGGGCCTCAAACATATAATGGTATGCAGGCGACTTGTATATTTTGAATGAACTGATTTGTTATTTTGTAAGAGCCTTGATCAACCTGTGTTATGTTCTAACTGTTCTAGGCCAAGTGGAAATGGAGAACAATGGATTGGAAAGTGACATTATAATGACGCGTCCCACAGAGCTACTGATCACTTGCAACAATACAGAGGAATCGGGAGTAACGGATGAAGAATTCCAGGTCAGCCAACCATAGACTCATCTGTAGCAGCTGAATTTATCCTGTGCCAAGACAATACTTAGCAACCTTAATTGTTGGGATGGGTCAAAGTGTAGCTCTTTAAGATTTGGCTCTAGACCAATATGCATAGTTCATGGGAGATCGATGTTATTTATTTATAAAAAATATTTTACCAGGAGAAAACGCGATGCTGCCTCTCGTTTTTGCTGTATGTCCTGGGTGCAGAATATTGTGATGACAACATTAGATATTACAGTTATAAACATGTTTAGAGTAAGAAACTTAAGAAGACATGAAAGATCTTAAACAGGTGGTGTTTTTCAGAGACAAGTAAATTAGTTTGGCATAAGGGTGAGCAGTAAGACAAGGAAGAGAGACCGGTGACATTATTGGACCACGGAACCGTAAGCAGGCTTGTGGAAGCTGATCTTGGGTAATAAGTGCTGAGCACAGTAGGGTACGAGAAGCCTGCTCAGATAATTGGGTAACTTGCCCAGAAAGTAATTGAAGTGATCTGACCTTAATGTATGTACAGGCATACCCCGCATTAACGTACGTATTGGGACCGGAGCATGTATGTAAAGCGAAAATGTACTCAAAGTGAAGCAATACTTTTTTCCACTTATTGATGCATGTACTGTACTGCAATCATCATATACGTGCATAACTGATGTAAATAACACATTTGTAACAGGCTCTATAGTCTCCCCGCTTGCGCACAGCTTCGGTACAGGTAGGGAGCCGGTATTGCTGTTCAGGACGTGCTGACAGGCGCATGCGCGAGATGCCGCTTGCCTATTGGGCGCACTGTCCTTACTCGCGAGTGTACTTAAAGTGAGTGTCCTTAAACCGGGGTATGCCTGTATATCTTTATTTATAAAGCGCCCACAGCTGTACTTAGCACTTTACAAGAGAGACAACACAGTACATGAAATACATACATAGTACAATTAGTGCAAAATGAAGATCAGGCAATAGAAAAAGGCTTACAATCTAAGTTCCTAAATTCATGCATTCCTAACTGTGTATTCTCAAAAGCGATTTAAATTGTAGTTTTACTTCTGTGTGCACACACGCATAACCGGTGAAATACTAATAAATTGCAAGGATAAAAACAATATATAGTGGAGATCAGAAAAGCAATATAGTTGTTAGTTTGGTCCATTCAATTGCTATCTACACAGCTTATTTTTTATGTTAGAGGTGGGATAGACTGTGGTACAGCTGTGTTATTCAGTGGCGACAAAAAGTTTGTGAACCCCTTAGGATTTTCACATATTTCACATACTGTATTTCAAATCTAAAGTTTTTTTAGATCTTAATCTAGGTACTAATGATGGATACAGATAACCTGATCAAACAAATGACACAAAAACATGATACTTTTTCAACATTTATTTATCCACAAATGATTTAACATTCAATATCCATGTGTGAAAAAGTATGTGAACCTTTAGATTCAGTACCTGGTGACACCCCCTTGAGCAGCAATGACTTCAACAAAGCATTTCCTGTACATGTTGGTCAGTCTCTCAAATCAGTTTTGAGGAATTGTGGCCCATTCCTCCTTACAGAAACTGCTTCAACTCCGTGACATTTGAGGGCTTCCTTGCATGAACAACTCGCTTCAGATCCTGCCACAACATTTCAATGGGGTTTAGGTCCGGACTTTGACGAGGCCATTCTAAAACGCAGAATTTCTTCTTCTGCAGCCATTCTTTTGTAGATCTGCTTGTATATTTAGGATCATTGTCTTGCTGCATGACCCACTTTCGGTTAAGCTTCAGCACATGGACGGTTGCCCTGATATTCTCTTCTAGAATCTTCTGATTCAATGCAGAATCAAGGTCCTGAGGTAGCCCCAAACCATCACACACCCACCACCATGCTTGACGGGGTGAGGTCTGTTCGAATGCAGTGTTTGTTTTTCATCAAATATAACATTTCTCAACGAGGCCAACAAGTCCTATCTTTGACTGGTCTGTCCAGAGAACATTGTTCCAGAAGTGTTGTGGTTCATGTATGTGCTCTTTGGCGAACGTCAGACGGGCAGCAATGTTCTTTTTAGAGAGCAGTGTTTTTTTCCTGGCTATCTTTCTATGAACACCATTTTTGTTCAGTCTTTTTCTGACAATTGAGTCATGAACACTTAACTTAGCCAAGACGAGAGTGACCTGCAGATCAATGGATGCTCTGGGGTTCTTTATGACTTCCTGAATGATTTGCCGGTTTGTTCTTGGAGATATTTTGGTAGGACAACCGCTCCTAGGTAGAGGGACTGTGGAACTTTCTCCATTTTTAAACTATGTGTCTGACATTGGATTGGTGGAGCCCCAAATCCTTAGAAATGGTTTTGTAACTCTCTCTAGACTGATGGGCATCAAGAACTTATTTTCTGAGGTCCTCAGAGATTTCTTTTGATTGTGGCATGACGTGTTTCCATACACCTGTATAGTGAAGACCAGACGCACCAAGTTTCTGATCTGTATATATGGTGGAGCCTCCCAAACTCACCCCTGAAGATCTGCCTAATTATTTAAACAGCTGATTCTAATTATCCCCGTTAATTTAGCTAATAAAACCAGGGTTTCACTTACTTTTTCACATACAATGACTTTTAATTACTCATTGTTTGTCTAATTCATACATCATTTTGTTTCAGTAGACATGGAATTGGTTTATATAAACCCTCTTGGATATTTAAGAAAAGACTGGTTTTGCTTCAAGAAGGTTATCATGGAAAAACTATGGAATTTACGTAATTATCATTGGGGTTCCCAAACTTTTTCTCAGCACTGTCCATCTGTACATAGTAGTGTTTTCGTGAGCATAAAATGGCATTGTGAGCATTTGTATCTGTGAGCTCATGGTTCCTCATAGGAGGGAACCTGCCCAGAAGATGGCCCGGAACAGGGCAAATGCTCTATTTCTCAATCATGAAACATCTGCATGACTGTCTGGTCTCTGGACGTAGGGCTATAACAGACCAATAGCAGAAGACCCCAGGTTCACATCCCTACCAAAACAGGGAGACATTCAAGTGAGAGGATTGCTACTTTGAGGTGCATGTTTGAAATAATCATCCTTCTCAATTTCAGAATGACACAAGCCAGCAGATAGCCACCCTCACTGAGCAGTACCACTTTGTAGATCAAAATGGGCACACCATCCATTATGAGATACAGTCACTCTCAGGAGGCAACACACAAATGGTAAGGTGTGTGTGTGTGTGTGTGTGTGTGTGTGTGTGTGTGTGTGTGTGTGTGTGTGTGTGTACGTATTTCGTCTCGTCGCCATGGTTAAAACAGCCATCTTGTTTACAATACCTTAACTCATTAATTACTGTTACTTTGCATCATTGTGAAGTTTTCTGTTTTTAATGAAAATTGACATGCAATGACTGTGTGCTCCTGGTACATTGTAGGGGAAAGCTGCCAAATGTCCTGCAGTGCAGTTTTGTAGAAAGGAAAAAATAGGTCAAGAATAACTAGGTAGCATAACATTTAATTTGGCAGCCGACATGGATTATTATTAAAGTTTATTTCATCTTCCAAAATGTTGTAAGTTTTCATTTGTAGGGCTCTCAACTCCAGTCCTCAAGACCCCCAACAGGTCAGGTTTTCAGGATACGTCAATCAGTGGCGCAGTCTTCGTCTGAGCTACCTGTGCTGAAGCAGGGATATCCTGAAAACCTGACCTGTTTGGGGGTCTTGAGGACTAAAGTTGAGAACTCCTGGTGTGAAGCGTTGGGGCAATGAAAAGCAGGCTGGATTTTATTTAACCCACAACCATACCCCTTGTTGTTTTGTCTTTGGATTCCTCAAGCACTTAACTTCTCTCTCATTGGTTGTTGAAGATGATCCTGGCCAGCGATACAGAAAATGGGCAGGTGTTCCATGTCATTCCTTCCAGCCAATCGGCAACAGCCCAGCTGATTATTCCTCAGGGGCAAATACAGAGCTCTAAAGGTGAGTGAGCTGCTCCTCTGTGATTTAGTGACACACCTGTTTCAGCTTCGCCTGGTTGATTTTGTGCTGCTTTTCACTGGCCTATAGTTTAAAATAATAAGAGTTGAAGTTTCCAAGAGGAGATGCGTAGCAGGGAGGTGCATGCAGTGAGCGAGTACATGCGTCGTTGTAAAAATCAACAGGAAAGGGTTTAGACCAGGGGTCTCGAACTCCGTTGAAGTGTCGAAGACTGAGCCACTGATTGAACCACCTGTGCTGAAGCAGGGATATCCATAAAACCTGGCCTGTTGGTGCCCCTTGAGGACTGAGTTTGAGACACCTGGTTTAGACCGTTGCAATGTAGTCAGTGGTTGAAGTGCGATTGTCCGTAGGTCATTTTTTAGTTTAATTGGAATCTTCTATTGCCACGTTTTTATATATGATCAATGATAGTTTTTTTTTAAGGCTCTTTCTCTTCTTATATACATAGGAAGGCAGGACGGTGCACTCACAAATCCACGGTAAACCGCCACGGGTGCTCCATGAGAAACCAGCATCATGAGGCATAGTAGCCGCCGAACAGAAGAAACAACACTCCGGTGGTTTTGGCAAAAACGCCAATCTCTGTACTTAATATACCTTTGTACAAAGACCACTGGGGTACTGTGTCTTCGGTTGGCGTATAATATATATATATATATATATATATATATAACTGTCAAGAGTTATTTTCGCCTTGTTTATCCAGCAATGAAGCACAGAATCGCTACTTTTATTTTGGGACTTTGACCCATGTGTGTATTTTTAATGCATCTCGGTTTATGTTGCAGTGTAATACATCTCAGAGCGTACCCTAACATAAATTTTATTATAGCTCAACCTCTTCACTGTCACGTTTGGTGGCGAGTAGTTTTCCCCACCACTGAATTCTATTGGCGGTATGAAGAAACAATAAAGTGGCTTCTGTTTCTCACACTGCTCTTAGCAGATTTTTTAGAACAAACCCAAGTGGAGAATCTGCAGGCACTGGCAGTCAGTGCAGCGCCAGACAGCACAAGTGGCTACATCATCAACTCCAATGCGTCCCTTGCTGTGTCTAAGCCCTCAATCAGGTAAAGGAAATCCACAGCTTGAGCAGTTTCTATAAAGCAACGTTGCACTAGATTGTCTTATTCATTAAAAACAATCACTTTGAAAACGAATCACTTACCTGTAATAGTGTGTTCTATCTATCTATCTATCTATCTATCTATCTATCTATCTATATATATATATATATATATATATATATACATACATACATACATACATACATACAGTGTTCTACAAACCTATACATTTGCACGCCCCGATTTAACATCGTGGCGTGCGCCTATTTGCCCAAGCAGCACACGTTTGGTTCGGCGAGTAGATTTTTTGGCGATTTGTCGACCACTGTATATATATATATACCCAGCGCTTTTTCAGCTACCCGGATCTGCCAACATGGGGCTGTGCCCAGCACCGGGTCGGAACTGGCGCCGGGTAATGTCAGAGTAGCTGAAAATACTTCATCACTTACCTGCAGCCGGCGACGGAAGGTGAGGAAGACGGCGGCGACATATGGGAGTAGCAGCAGAGGTCCTTGTGGCGGTGGCAGCAACAGAAGTCTGTGCTCCGGTCACATGGTTCCCCGGCTCCCACTGGTATCAGCTGAGTGCTGTATTCCTGCTGCTCCCGTCGGCTGAACACGGACTTCTGTTGCTGCCACCGCCACCAGGACCTCTGCAGCTGCTCCCAGATGTCGCCGCGGTCTTCATCACCCTGCAGATAAGTGCCAACCGGGTACCCGGCCGAGTAAAATGCTTCATTTTGCCTGGGTACCCCTTACCCAGTTTTTGGAAAATTTAGTACCCGGTACAACACTACTCTGTACTATGAGAAAATAATTGTAGCATTTTTTTTTTTTTAAACCACTTTGAATGAGATTGTGAATGTATTATAATGTAACAAGTATTTTTTGTTTCTATAGCAACCATTTACAAAGTCACATCCCCTTCCTCTTCTGAAATAGGCTCTGGCACATCCCTTTATGAGCCCTGCCCTCTCTAGCAGTGCATCAATTGTATCTAGTGACTGCCTGGTCACATGATCTTCCCCACTGAACTTTGCTTCTTTGGTCCTCTTCTGCTGCACTGACGGCCATTTAGTGACCCCAACACCGAATCTTCGCTGATCAATCGGCAAATTAGCTAATTATTTATCATTGTGTGTATTGTATTGATGTACATATTAAAGGGAGGAGGGAGAACCAGCAGCTTTAATAGCTCATTTGACGTATTGAATCACAAGGCAGGACTTTTTCTGTTCAATCAATGTATATTTTGCTATGTATGGTGCTGAGTTCATGATGTGTGCTCTGTACTGTGGCGTAGCAAGATATTGCTGGGCCCCTGGGCAAAAAAATATAATTGATTCAGAACACTTTCGATATTTGCAAGTTAGACACGTTACAAAAGCCGACACGAAAATTCAATAGAAGATATGAAACACCTACTTTGAGCATTTATTTGCAGAACATCACCACAGGCGAAAGGTCTTGTTCGCTGTTATATAGATGTCATACCACAGTGTGGCGACAGTGAGACACATAATATAGGCTTGTGGGAGACGCATCGGTGAAGTGCGACATGGGAAGCCATTATGAAAGTGTCTGTTAACACCATAATTAAAGAGAATAACTACAAGTTATTGTCTAGGTGGAATATGACACATGAAAAACTTCATAGAATCAATAGGCAAAACTCTCCCCTGCTTTATAGCAGTGCTGGCCAACTCCAGTCCTCAATTTTATTTATTTATTTATTTGTAAAATATTTTACCAGGAAGTAATACATTGAGTTACCTCTCGTTTTCAAGTATGTCCTGGGCACAGAGTTAAGACAAATAATACATGGTTACAAATACAGTTACATAAATGAACAGGGTATACATTATATACAAGACATTGCATGCACAGTTAAAGAAAATATATATTATGGGCGAATGTAACAGTTACAGACCAGATTAAAATGTAAGACAGCCTTAGATTTGAAAGAACTTATACTGGTGGTAGATGTGAGAGTCTCTGGTAGGTTGTTCCAGTTTTGGGGTGCACGGTAAGAGAAGGAGGAGCGGCCGGATACTTTGTTGAGCCTTGGGACCATGAACAGTCTTTTGGAGTCTGATCTCAGGTGATAGGTACTGCATGTGGTATGGGTGAGGAGCTTGTTCAGGTAGCTGTAAAGGCAAGACAGGAAAGGTGAACTTTGCGCCTAGACTCAAGTGATGACCAATCTAGTTCTTTGAGCATTTCGCAGTGATGTGTGTTATAGTTGCATTGGAGAACAAAACGACAAATTGAGTTGTAGAGGGTGTCAAGTTTGCTAAGGTGGGTTTGAGGAGCCGAGCCGTATACTATGTCTCCATAGTCAATAATTGGCATTAGCATCTGCTGTGCGATACGCTTTCTGACCAGCAGACTTAGACTCCCAACATGTTTTAAGAATATCCCTGCTTCAGCACAGATGGCTGTCATTGACAGAACCACTGATTGAGCCACCTGTGCTGAAGCAGGGATATCATTAAAACCTGACTGGTTGGGAGGGGGGATCTTGAGGACTGGAGTTGAGAAACGCTGAATTAAAGAATAAGAATAAAGATCGTGTTTTGCTTCTTAATGAAGGTTTGAAATGCTGATTGGGAATTAAAACCGCGACACAAATTATATTGTAAACCAGGGGTGGCCAGCACCAGTCCTCAAGAGCTACCAACAGGTCAGGTTTTCAGGATATTCCATCTTCAGCACAGGTGGCTCAATCAGGTGGCTGTTTGAGCCACCTGTGCTAAAGCAGGGATATCTCGAAAACCTGGCCTGTTGGTGTCCCTTGAGGACTGGAGTTGTTCGCCCCTGCTGTAAATCCGGTGTCTGTAATGTATGCTCACTTTCTTTCAGTGGTCTTGAGTAAATACACGTGGAGTGCCCTCTGCTTTCTATAGGTTCTTCTCATTACCGTGTGCGCTACCTCCGTTTGTAAAACCATTTTTATATTCCCTTTTAAGGTCCGTAGAACTGTTTCAAAGACCCATCGAACCGTTGGCCACCAACCTTCCTGTCTGGGCTCGCCGCCTCCGGAGCTGCGAGGTGAACTCCCCTTTATATGTTGCCATGTGTATGTAAAAACGCAATATACAGATAGAAAGGACTGCGCTGATCAATAGAGGGAGAATCGGAGCTAGAAATCTATGCACAAACCATCCTGACCATGAAATCTGAAAGGATTAGATACGCCACTTTTTGTGTATTTAACGATCATATGGTTGTTTAGTCTAATTACCACCTCACACTTCTCTCTAACATTGTGAATGCACTATAAAGTAATATCTAGACACACTGGGCCTCCTGCTCTGAAGAGCTTACAATCTACTTTCGGTCGGCTGTTCAGAGGAAGGTCAATTGGAGCGAGTGCTCAAGGTCACAAATCATATTATTAGCTTATGTTCTCTAACCCATTCATCTCATAATGCTGCAGACCTCCTTGGCATAAAAAGGGTTAACACAAAGGTCCCAATGCATTCATACATCCAATCTGTTGCCACCACTCATAAGGAGTCACTTGCAGTGGCGGACCAAAAACAGGTCGTCTTCCCACTGTTTAAAAATCATAAGGGAGAGATCCCAGGCAAGCCTAGGTAAGTTAAGTCTGCAAGTGTTATGAGCCCTTTGTTTGGCATCCCTCATTCACAGAGAATTGGAGACTCTTACCGAGGTTTTTGCTTGACCGAGACTGAGCTCACGAGCATCTTAGGTCTCCACAAGCAGCAAACGCAGAGCGTCTGGGGAACCCGCCAATCTCCGAGCCCAGCCAAAGCTGCCACTCGGCTGATGTGGAAGTCGCAATATGTCCCATATGATGGAATCCCCTTTGTCAATGCAGGTAACGTCCTTTATTGTGAAGGTGGAAGCCATTGTTTATTACTTTAATGTCAACACTTCTTTGATGCAGCCTTTTAACACACGCTTTTTTTTAAAGTGCAATCCCATGTAGCCAATCAAAAACATTGTTGCAAATAATATAATAATCCAGTTGGCTTCCCCAAATAAATCTTAGTTTGCTAAAAAAAAAAATCTTCAGCTGCTTTTGTTTCTTTGAATTGTAATTTCAAATTGTATTTCTTAGAGGCCTTTGAAAGGGGGATTTTTTTTTTGTCAACAAAGTGTTTTCTCTACCCTCTGCCCACCCTGTCCTTATCAAAGAGCCAATAAATATAAGAGGGCATGTGGGGGGGCTCTGGGTTTGCAAACTCTCAAACCCTTCCCAGATATCAGCTAATCATGTTTACAAACTGACTTAAAAAGTGTGTTTTTAGCCGTCAGATTTTGGTATAATAGGCATCAGCCACACAGATCTAACCCCATAAACATGTCATTGACATCAGTAGACTTTGCGTGGCAGTCCCCTCTGGCAGCAACGTTTGTTAACCGCCGACCAGGAAACCTGATCTTTAGCTCTAGGAAACAAACTTTGAGACATTTGCATTTTGTGAACTGTGGCTGTTGTGTTACGCTGATAGGAAGCAGAGCTATTGTGATGGAATGTCAATATGGCCCAAGAAGGAAAGGACTCCAGCCCAAAAAGAGCATGGAGCAGGAAATCAAGTCTGGGAATATGTACAAAGCAACATGCCCAGCGCGGTGAGTATTCCTCGTCACTTGGGAGCCTTTGCAGTTAGAATCGCCTCCTCCCATTCAGTGCCAGCAAATATTACTAGTCCCTGTGGCAATGAGACACCCAAACCTTAAAGCAGCAGTTCAAGCAATGTCCTACGCGTGTTTTTTAAAATAAATCACTTCTGTACTATGAGAAAATACTTGTAGCATTTAAAATTTAAAAAAAAAATGGTTTAAAGACATTTGTACAGTTTCTAATGTAGGAAGCATTTCCAAAGTGACAGCCCCTTCCCCTTCTGATAGGCTCTGGCTCTTGAGCCCCGCCCTCTCTCTAGCAGTGCACCAATTGTATCTAGTAACTGCCCAGTCACTCATATTCTAGGACTACATTTCCCATAATGCTGAATTAAATAACCCTGAGCAAAGCGATTGATTACAGGAGAACGGATCGATCTGCAGCTCAGCTAATCACTTGTCAGTGTGCAGATTGTATTGATGCACATATTGAATGGGAATATATATATATATATATATATATTTTTTTTTATTATTATTATTTTTTAAACGGCAGCTTGAACTGCAGCTTTAAATTAGTATGTTTTATAAAGTATATAATTGTTACAAATGCTTATCACTGTATGAAGCAGCGCTCTTCAACCTGTTCTCCCAGGGGGCCAGATCAGAAAACATTTATCAGTAGAACAGTCCCCTGCTTATTATAATATAATTTTAGATGCATTTAAAAACGTGAAAATTATGGTATTTCAACAATCTGTGAGCATTTATAACATCTGTACCATACAGTATATATTTACATTACCTTAACTTACAAGTGAGTTGAAAGGTGAAGAATTGCACTTTGCTCCCGCTATTTTTAGACTAGTTTAGGAAGCTGAGAGTCCAAGGGCCACATCAAGACCCCTCATGGGTATATTGGGCTGCCAGTGTGAGAGCCCGAGTATAAAGCATTTTAACCCATCAGTTTATTTGCTGCTGCTGCTGCTTGAGATTCCAAGCCCCTCCGTGCATCACCAGCGGGTGTGTTATAACTTCGCCATCTTTTGTCTGGCTCTCCAGCAGTCGCTAAACGTGATTAGAGTTTGACTTTGAGTTGTTCTTTGAATAATGAAATGCAAACTAAACGCGGGGAATTTTAACACTGATACATTTGAAGAAGAAAAAAACAACTCCAAATGCAATATCTGTGATGAGAAAAACTAAATGCTAACTGTAAAGTATACAAGTCATATCATATAGGTCAGTCTACCAGATCTGCTTTTGATCTGGTGGACAGGTAGGTCTCTGGGTGTTTAAGATTAATCCTTACCGTGTCCTAATGACATACCTGGCACACCAGGAGCCCTTCAGACATAGCAGTTATGCCATAGACACATGCTATTATTCAAGGGTGTGATAGGGTTGACTGCTCTACGGAGCAGCAAGTCCGATCGAAACGGAGTTGTGGCCTGGTTGTGGCACGTGGTTGCTTCAACTGCTGCCAGACCCACTGCACTAAAGATTAACATATTGACCGCAGGTTTTTTGCATTTTTACTTTAAAAGACCTCTTTCCGTTTCCAGCGCTGTTTTTATTTTTGAAATCTGCAACTCCGTTCCGATATAAGCATTTGAAATACTTAAGTGGTTAAAATTGAGCTCTCCCCAGAGCGGAGTAAAATTCAATGGTTACCATGCTAAGATCAGAAGCTCGAAATTAAGAAAATCATGATTTCTTGACACAAAACATTTATTTAAAAAAACAAAAACAAAAAAACTTATATAGGCTTCTGGTTTTGCAAGATGCTAAAATGATCAAAATAAACCTGAATTACATAAAATAGCCAGTAATCTTCCTCAGTGATTATATATTCCAGTATAACACTGTTTTTGATACAATTTCCATAGGATTTGATGACCATGTTTGCACAGTATATGTCACAACAGAGAGAAAGCTGCATCTTGCTACATCTGTAGCTATGAAATAAAGCCATGTCTCTTCTATCATCTTCAAGGATATACATAAAGAAGGTGAACAAGTTCCCCAAGTACAGAGTTCCTACTGACCCGAAGATTGACAAGAAACTCATTAGGATGGAGCAGGAGAAGGCTTTCAACATGTTGAAGAAGGATCTGGATGGAGCTGACGGGGTGTTAAGGTAAAAAGAAAGGGGTTTACTGCTTCCTAGACATAGCAGGACACTGGGTCCACTGAGTTATGGAACATGTAGCACTTGGGTCACACGAGAAAATAACGACAGTGCGGGAATAAGGTGCTGAAGATTTGCATTGTATAAAATGACCGGTAAGTCGTACATGAAACATTAATGAAACGGGATGTATTGGTGTATGCAACATGCTGCCGCTGAAAAGTGTTCTTTCCAGAAAAAAAAAATCTGTGTTTGAAAACGAGAAACGAAACGAAGATTTAGCGGCAATTTGTGCACTATTTATGATCGCGTATTGTGCATACGAAAGGCAATTTAGAAAACAATAGGTACTTTTTGGATGAATTACATAGATACTGAGGGCAAATAAATACCATTTTGCTCACCTCCTTGACCCATTTTCTTAAAATCCCTTAAATCCTTTTCTGATCACTGTTTTTTTCTGCAGTGCATTGGCCTACACCACCACTGCTGAAAGACTGTTCCATGTACGCAGTACTTTTTTTATGTTTTGTTTTTGTGTGTGTGTGTAGAAGTACGTCCTCTTATTTCCATGATATCTCCAGCTTCAGTGCACAACCTTTCATGTCATTGGGACTGCACCTGTACCCCATACCATATGTAAGTTCCTTGGGTCTGGGACTTCCTTACAGTTGTCTATTTGGCTTAACATATATGTACTCTTGTCATACAAATGGTATAGTCCTCCCTCCCACAGTTTCCGTCACTTGTGTTGATCTCTCTTGTTCCGTAGGTGGTACGTGCAATTGCCCGACCAGGAAGCACATCAATATCACGACCTGGAGCCGGCCTGCTTCTCTCCCTCGCTCTCCCCGTTCCCCACTCCTGCAGAGGAAGAGGAGGAGGTGCTCTGCGATGAAAACTCTGCTCTCTCCTCACGGCTTCACCCGCGGGTAGCAGACAAGATTCGGGAGCTTGTATGCCAAGGCATTGACGAGGTTTACTCCGTCAGAAAGCAGTTGAGGTGATGTGATCCGCTAAAAAAACCTGCACAAACTGCATCTCTTTTTCGTCTCAGTAGCCAAGGCTCTTATGATTTCCATGGCACAGGTGTGGTATAGACCCTGTAAATTGGTGCCAGAAATTCTGAGAGAGGTAGCAGTGTCTGATCAAAACAGCTACTGGTGTGCATTTCTTGGGGTATAGCTTATAGCTACTGTGATCACTGAATTTTTGGGAACGCTGAAGCCTTTTTCATCAGCGGTAAACCCTTAACAAGCCCTGCCAGCTAAGCTGCAAATAAGAAATGTAATCTGATCTTTCATGTAAGGTAAGACAGGTGTGTTTAATATATCAACAGAGGCATAAATATCAATCACATGCAAGTTACCAATGAGTTAATAGTTATCCCTTACTCAATCACAATTATATCTATACGCTGTCACCACCCGATTTAGTTATGCAAACATGTAATTCAAATTAATAAATCTGCCAGGGTCTCGGGTCCCTGTTTGATAGAAAAAACTATGCACTTAACATACAAAAATCTGTTGTAGCAAAATGTGTCCAAACATGTAAATACTCTCCTGGGTGTGCAATCAGTTCATTCAGAGCTCAAAACATCACTTATTAAATGTTATAATATATCTAAAAATACAGTGCTCAAATTACAAGAACATACAATTACAATAAATGCAGAACAGTTGATCAAAATAACAGGCTAAAACAAAACAGAAATCCCTATACATTACCATATGTCATAGGTTTTCCCCAGAGAGGTGACTGGCGCAGAAAATGAGACTTCACATGTTTGGTCCAAACACAGCTCTGTTGAAATCTGATTTTCATAAACCCTTGCTAAACTTTACGTACAATTTTTCCCCATTGAAACAACATAAGCCCATCCCCGTCGTAAATCAGCTGTTAGATTGAGAGTTTCACGACAGAATAAAAGAAGAAAAACGTGCAAACAACGTTTAAACTTTTCCTCTATCTAAACGCACTCATAATCTTCCTTCTGTAATACACACACGTGAGCTACATCAATATATTCAGGCGGTCATTACGGACGCAACAAGACTTATCTCGGCCGTCTTAATCCTAAATTTAGGTGACAAATGGATATCTGTCCCCCAGTACCTAACGTGCCTGGAATCATTATATGCTACTCGGTGCCACGGATACACCCATGCAACTCCCAACATGTTCAGCAGATGTCACATGATATTCTCATTTCTACTAAAGTCCTTCAATGAGGGCATAACCTGTGGGTCACCTTTCTCTGGAATGTACCAGTGATTTATTCACAAACTGTGAGTTTGCTTTGAGGCTCGTAGAGTCAGCTGTGCTTAACGTTTACGACCTTCTAACCAACACGTGTCACTTTTAGTGGGCTATCCAGGATAGGCCCCCCAATTAAGTTCTGTTTGAAGCCTAGCACAGATCCATGACATGCCAGGACCTGTCATAAACCCAATACAGTATATTGTATTTTTAAACCCAACTTGTTGCACCATTAACCCTTGAAGCACCAGATGGATTAAAATACATAATATCTCATGATGATATCATGACAATGCAAAAATAAAAAATAAATTAAAAAAAACAAGTAGAAAGCATTACATGTTGGTGTGTAGCCAGCTTTTTAATAGCACGTGTTGTATTTATGGCTGTGCAATCTGTTATGTACAAAGCCATACATAATGACTTTTAACGCCTTCTAAATTGCGGCATTGTTCCCTCAACTCACCAGGAAGTTTGTGGAGCGGGATCTCTTCAAACCGGACGATATTCCTGAACGGCACAACCTGTCCTACTTCCCAACAGTGAACGACCTGAAGAATCACATTCATGAGTTGCAGCAATCCCTGGGAAATGGGGAGCTCATCTACGATATGGAAACCATTCCTGCAGCGGTGAGAGAGGCCCCTGGCGGGGGTGGTCTGGGTACTTGAGACAATGAAACCGGATGGCAGATAAAGGAGCGTTTGATTCCCCTTAGCCTTCTCGCTTTTCCTATCTGCTGTAAAGCATTAGACTTAGATTCATCTCCAATTTCTTCTCTGTTTAGGGCTCTCTTGTGTATAGCACAAGCATGTATTAACCTTAACTGGGGGCCTGTCTTATGCACCTACTATCCCTACTATAAAGAACCACTTCACATTGTCTTTGAATCTACCTTTCCACAGTGCCTGTTCTAGCTTTTCTTTTTTTAATTGAGATTATTACACTAATAGCTTACTAATACATATGTATTAAAGTACCTATCATGCCCATCTCTCTCCTATCTTCCAGCATCTGTCCTATATCTTTCCTTATGAGGTGTTTGATGGAAGTCAGCTTCCAGTTCTGTATGTTTTCCAGAAATTGTTCTTGTGTAAATCTTAGAAAAAGATATTCTCCCCAAAATATAGATGCTCCTGTTTGCTTCTAGTATCCGTGAAACACATTAAACTTTATGCTACCAGGAGGGGCTTGCAGTATATTACACAATGCACAGCAGGCCCTTTGTGGCATCAAAAGAAATATTAAGGTACTGTTCCTCAAACAGTTAGGTACATCTTCTGGTATTTATTGCGTGTGCCTGTAGCAGTTGTTTGCCTTCACAATATCACCCCTCGCACCTCTGCAGCTCTTAGGCCCGTGATATAGTGCGCGCGTTCCTGTGTGAACGCTCGTGCACGTGACGCACACTTTTTGTGTGTATGGTCCGTGCTGCTGTGAGCGACAGGCTGGAAGGGTACTGTGTGTGTGTGTGTGTGTGTGTGTGTGTATTAAAATGTTTAAAAAAGACCATGCTGTGAGAATACATTATTCGCCGCAAGCGCGCCCACTATATTACGGGCCTTAAGCCGTACCTTGGAATAACCCTTCTTTCATCTTTTTCAGTTTAGCTGTAGATGTATATTTATTTGTTTGTTTTTACTACTGTGTTGAAATGGGAAGTCTTTACTAGTATAGCTTAGAACTGTAAGCGATTAAGACATTTATTTATTTTAAACCCTAATTGAGATATTTGTGCTTTTCCAAAGCCAAGTAGAGAATGAGGTGCTATAAACAGTAATGCAATGTTAAGGTAATGTTTCAGAATTGACAGCTGTGCAATGATGTCTTTTCAGCTTCAATGGACTACGGATAGTGGGAATATTCTCAACGAAATGGTAACAGTTACACTTGGATCACCAGCCATGGAGGGTAAGAAATGTACAACGCCTAGAACCGTATAACTCTTGTAAGTTTGAATTGGCTGGAAGTGGAGTCTGGCAACCTGATTGGCTATCTGGCACTAATTACATGGAAGCGTTTGGTAAATACTCGGTGAACACAGTTCACAGGCTGTAACATTTTCCCCTTTGAACATCAAACGCACTAGTGAGTTGCAGCGACTGAAAATATGCTTGGTTATGATAGAAAATAGAAAAGTGAACAAAGACTTGTATATAGCGACTTCGTAGGCTGCAGTTATTAGAACTGCACAGCTTTTAAAGAGTAAATCCAAGTGGCACTTAAACAAAAAAACCTTTTTTTTTGTTTTGCTATATGCAAATTTGATTACCTTTATTGAAAACGAATTACCTAAGCTGCTGATTGATTCGTTCACCCGTCATCGATCAGCAAAGACCCTGCTTCCCAAGGTTCACTAAATGGCTGGCTTTCAGTTTCTATCAATTCTGCAGTCAGTGTAACTCAGCAGCTACAATGTATTCTTATATTACTAAGGTAACATTATCTATTGTTACAGTTTGCTGCTGAAAGTGCTGGGAATATTGGCAACAAATGATCACAAACGGGAAAGTGTTGCAAAAATCTTGCACTGCTGGGGTAGTGTGCTAAACCCGGCTATAGAAATCAAAAGGATTCTCAGTATATTAATACTCAATGTCTCACACTTTAATCTGGTCGGCAACTCTTACATATGCCTGTACCATATATTATCTTACTGTGCATGCAATGTCTTGTATATAATGTATACCCTGTTCGCTTAATGTAACTATGTATTTGCAACCATGTATTATTTGTCATCATAACTATGCCCAGGACATACTTGAAAATGAGAGGTATCACTTCCTGCTAACACATTTGATAAATAAATTAAATAGCATTAAGTTAAATAAAAAATGTTTTAAAAGGTAGTAAGTATTATCTAATACTACAGAACTGATTTGTTAAAAAAAAAAAACACATGTAGGAAATTGCATGAATTTTTCCGTTAACATGTAAATATCAAAGGGTTTTCATCCTTTACCAGTTAAGTTAACATCACAATCCATAAAATGTTTCCTTCGTTATTTTAAATGATTAAATGACATAATAAATTGAATAATTACTAGCTTTCTTTAATGAAGACTTGAAAGCACATCCCCCATATAGAAGTCACAGACTTGAAGATCCGTGCTCCTTTAATGCCAAAAGCCACCAGCAGCTCAATGTAAAGCAAAGAACTTGTAGACCTTCTGGCAAAGAAGCATTTAAAGCAGTAGTCCCCATTCTGTGTGTTATGTTTGTTTATTGTACCTGCTCTTAGGGATTCCCCGGAACTGATCCAAGCTCTCCAACCTCCAGGGGCTACTCTATGGTTCCAGTGATGTTGAAGATTTTTTTGTGTTGCGGATTCACCTATAGAAAGTCACAATGTCGTCTCCTGATGACATTGCAGCTTTCTATTGGCCGCCGGAGCACGGCTGACCCCACACTCATATTGTGTCTAGCGAGTTGATATTACTTCCTGGAGGACCAATTAGTTATACCTCGGGAACCAGGCTGGGTGTCCGCAGATCAGTTCTGAGGATCCCCCTGGTTCATGCAGTGTAAAAAAAATATAACGGCACAGACTCCTGATTTAAATGTCCCCGTCCCCCCTTCTCAATTAATTTAAAAAAGAACACACTAACTCATCACACCCAAATCAAAGATATCTATATAAATGTGACACTTGTATGCATTTTCTGTCTCAGAACAAGTGGAAAAAGTGGAATGTCAGCCCACAGAAGACGTGTGTCAAGACACAGCTCAGCTGATCTCCTCACTCACCTCCCTCCAGCCCAAGATCTTTGCACAGCTACAGGTCGGTAACATAAAGCCATAGCATTTGCCGGCATTTTGGACAACTTAACTTGCCTATATTCCAGACCTACAACAACAAAAAACATAAGACCGGATGTGTCAAGAAAAAAATACTATCGCTTTCAATGAGATGTCTATGGTGAATGTGTTTTTGCCCTAGGGATACTGTTGCTTTGATACATAGACTTATTGAATTCTGTTCAGTCATTAGCTGATCACTCTAAGGTCACTGGTGAATCTCAACACACTGCAGCCTTACTACACTGCAGTAAACTTATACAAAATGACTGAAGCTATTTACCCATATAGATGTAGATTTGCAGGGATCCTTAAGTGGATACTTGCAATAAATAACGCATTGAGATGTACAATTAAAAAAATTATGTTTGCTTTTTAATGCTGTCATCTAATGAATATAATGTACTTGTTGCTTAACTCTTTGGTTGCCTTTGGGGCGTAGCAATGTATTACAGGCTCCTGTGTCCGCCTAAAGGTTAATACCTGCTCTCTTTTCTAAAGGGCCTCCAACTGCAGCCATCGTTCACGTCTTCTGATGGAACAACTGCGCTTATCACAGTAAATCAGCCGTCCCTGGGTAGCCCTGCCTGTCTGTTGAACCCTAGAGGGGGTAACCAGCCTCTGATGCTCAGTCATTTGCACAGCCATCTGAGTGACTCCCCTGCTTCTTCTCTCAGCATGGGGCAGCTGGTAACAGTGGAGGATGCAGCTTGCATTGCTGGAGAGGTGCACCAGATTCTGCTGGGGGAGATGCACCCCATCCCAATCAGGATATTAGAAAACCAGCCAACTATTGGTGAGTCGCCACGTCATCATCATCTCCATATCGCCCATATATAACCAGGATGGGTACTTCCTTTGCTTTTGTCATTGTTAAAGCTCTTGAATGTGCTCTATTAAATGCAGTGACATGTTTACAAGGCTGAGAAAAGCTATAACAGGACATGCGAGATCTTGGGCATTTTAAGATGTGCTGCAACTAGGGAAAACAAATGAAAAAAGCAGAATGTCCCTGACCATGAAACTTATTTAAAGATCCCACCATTTGAGTTAAATTGGAAGTTTATAGTTTTGCATATTACACTCTCTCCATGTAAGTGGTGCTTAATCTTCATAATTTAAAGTAATGAGGTGTGTCCCTTAAAGACCCAAATCTATTGTATAAAACTCGGCATTGTAGTTTTGTTGAATTGTCCAAACCAAGGGGGAGGGAGGGGGAGGGGGGATGTGGGTTGAAGGAAACCTCGCTACTGTCCGTGACTTGGGTGCTGCGACCAGGGGAAATGGGCAACAAAACACAAGGAGAAAAAGAACCCCTATAGTGGGAGCACTCGGCTGGCCAATGATACTGATGTGAGAAATTTTTAAAGTAACCTTATAAAGAACACAATAAGCTGTAGTATTGTAAGGTGAGTAATAATTAAAAAAAATTAAAAACAACTTTATTGGGAGAATACCACAAATAAAATAATGGTCCTAAATAATATATCCTAATCAAGCGGCGAATTAAAATGCAATGAAGGTGGAGTGAGTCAATGGAACAATGCGTCTAATGCAGTTATTGGCTATCTGGATGTCCTCTGATGTTAAAGGTAAGTGTGTACCAAAAATTCAGAGAGAGTGCAATGCAGCTGAAGCATAACCATATATATATATATTGCACATAAATCCAGTGCTGCAAGTCCAACAAGATAGCAGGTAAGTTCACTGCCAAAATGTTTTAGACAACGACTTGTGTCCGGAGCCCTCTCTGCATGAACAATGTGAACTGTATGGTTTAGTGCTGCTTATAACAACCAACTGTCTCAAGCAATATATCTACACAATCTATAAGGTCTAGGACTGAAAAGAACTCTAATGAACCAGTGCTGCGAGTCTAACAACAAGGCAGCATAATAATCTGCCCTGATGTTTTAGCAGACAACGACTTGTGCCCGGTAGGGATAACCCTCACACTTGGTAAACATCAGACTCCTGTGGTCCAGATTGTCACAGAATAGAACACACTCTAGAAAATCATGCATGTACAAAAATGAAAGCAGTGGTACTGGTATACAGTGCCCATGCAATGTATCCACATCAGGCTTATTGTGTGGATAATGCTATGTCTTGTGCGTCTAAATACCATATAGTTGTGATGTATAATGATGCATAAGTCCCTAGGCATAGGAGAAGAGGAGGTGATATAATCATGTATGCAGCACAAACCTTAGGCATAAATTGTCTTTACTCTACCCCCCTGAGGCGCATAAAATACAGACCGTGAGTGTCTGTAAAACCGGGAACCTTCTCAGTGTTTGGAGACAGTGAGTAACCGGAAGTGACAAACCCGGAAGTCTCGGGACGCGTCACCAGTGACGTCAGTACGTTCTGAGGTTGCAATGTTGAATTGTCCTCTGCTGTTTTGCACATTATCTGGATTTAAGATGCTACTTTCGGAGCCTAAAGGAGCTTCAAACCACACTCTCAGGGACTTATTCTACAGTCATTCAGCTGATACATGAGTTTGATTGCCTCGGTCTTATTCTATAAACTGTGATGGCTTCGATCCGGTGTTAACGCACAGATTGCCCAAATTGACATCAATGCGTCTTTCCGTGCGATGGCTTCAGATCAGCGCTATCGCCGATTATAGAACAAGGGTCCATATCTCCTCCTTATAAGTTGCATTCTTCTTTTGTGTTGGTACATTTTTTTATTCATATAAATAATGTTCTCTTTTTTTTTTGTGTCCTTTGCAGTTGAATTAAATCCAGTCAATACAGTTTACACTGAACACGTTGAACAACTCCAAACAGAGACATCAGCAGAGCATTTACCTGTTCTAGAACATAAAATCACAGGCTACCATGATCCTGTGTGAATAGTGAAAGGTTATAGGGTTTTTTTCTTGCCTGCCATGGCCTTCATTGCGGGACTACTAGCCCTCATATTGAGGGTGATTTGTAGCATGAAAGACAGACTGGTGATCCACAATTTGGATACTTTCATCAATGAACCTTCTTATTTTTCCTCCACCTCTACTGCTTATAGGGTAATGTAGTGCATTTCTCGTCAATATGTTGCAGCTTCTCTCAAAATTGAAGCATGGAAAAGGATACAGCATTGTTGGCACCACATCAGGTGTTCTGAGTGTCTTTGTGTCCTCAAGTCAGCAGGCTTGATCTGCTAAAGAAGTATCCATATCCTATTCCTACTGGACATTCATGTTGTGAGGCCTGATGAAGAACACAGCACAAGTGAGCGCTGCACTAAATTAAAGGCTAGTGACGCTAAGATTGTTACGTTACAGATTAACAAACCAGGATGGTCTGAGAGGCTGGACCAAACCATAAAGAATGAAGCATCACATTTTAATTCCTATTTGTCCTGTCCACCCTGTAAAAGTCATGAGTTAAGAAGCAGAATTCTCCTTCCATCCGTGTAAAGAACGCCTATTTTTTTGTTGTTGACCATTTTCTAATCATTGATTTCCCCGGGTGTTAAAATGTTCTAAATATTGCATCACTGGCATCACATAATGTTTTTTCGTATTGGCCACACCACGACAAACTTTTTTGGAGGTGCCTGCAAAGACGTAGTGGATAGCAGGACTTCCACAAAGGGGCCAAGTCTGCTTTCAATGAATGTGTGTTGCTTCGTTGTATCACAAACGCAGGCACATTGGAAATTTTTTCCAGTTAGTACATTCCAAAACTTGTGAAAACTTGATTTCCTCTGGAAAAGGGCACACATCCTTCAGAAACTAGAGAAACCAGGAGCCCCGGGGTATAACACTCCCTTAAATACTGTAAAAAATATATATATATATATATATTTAAAGGTGCTGTTTATTCCCTACTCACCTTCCCAAATGGGCCAACGGTAAATACAACAAAACAATCGGAATAGCGCTCAAAAACTGGCACATTTTATTGATCAGGCCATTAGCCTCACCGAAGAATTTTTGTAGAATAGATAAAATGATGATAAAGACCAAAAATACAAAAGATGCAGATAAAATACAAATGTTGGCTATAAATTCCATTTAAACAATAAATGTCATCCTATGGCCTGTCACCCTTCACGCGTCTCTATTGTTACTCCAGTACTCTATTGAGTGTTAGGTGGACATCCCATAGTCCCCATTATTGATCAAACTCTTAAAGTCCCAACAATATTTTGGGATGAATAAGTCTAAAGAAGGGCTAGGAGGGTCTGAAATGTTACCCGTAGACTTGCGATCTGCACCCTCCTCCCCCCCTTCCTTTTCTTCGGATCCCCTCAGGAGCTCAGGCATGATATAAGTGAAAGTGGGTGAAACAGTCCAATTTATTTTGGACTTTCTTTGTATAGGACACCTGAATAACTTTTGGACTAATCTGGTTGGAACGTTTTAAGAGTTTGATCAATAACGAGGATTATGGGATGTCCCTCTAACACCCTAATAGAGTAATGGAGTACCAATAGAGACCATAGAAGGGTGACAGACTGCAGAAGGACCTTTATTCACACACACACACACACACAAAATCTGTATTTTTTGGTCTTTTTTTATCATCTTTTTTATCTAGTCTACAAATTATTCTGAGGCTAATGGCCAGATAAATCAAACTTGCCTGCTTTTGAGTTCTATTCCCATTGTTTTTTTTTTTTTTGTACCTTCAGAAACTATACTTTGTGAGCTTTTTAATGCTTCTTTATGACATTTCGGCTTTGATTTATTAACCCGTGTTAGGCTCTTGGGCCCTTTGTACTACCCATTTAAATGAATGGCCTGTAAGGTGCTTCACGGCTTGGGACTGGGACAGTAAATATAGTGCTATGTCTTCTATTTTGATGCTTGTTCAGTTGTTTGCTTCAAATGTTCCTCCATGTTTTCTTCTCTTGTACCTGTTTCACACTGATGCTAGGACTAAGCTCTGGTGGAACCTGCAAACAGATGTCACAAGTGCTGTGCATTGCTCACCTGTCCTGCAGCAAAGCTGATCACTTGTTTATTCTTTGCAATAGTAGAAATATCAGGCTGGGGGAGATCTTTTCCACGCTTTTCATTACAAGCTCTGACCCACTGTTTATTTTAGACGTGAAACCGTACCAAAAATATCACCCAATGAGTTGCACCATCCAGGGACTTCCATGATGCCATGTTTCCAAAGGGATCTTCCGGTGGTTGTATGACTAAGCTGGGAGATGTGTTTACACAATTCTTTTTTTAAACTTTATCATAGCACATCTATTGAGAAAAGATGATTAGCAAACCAGACTGGATTAACCTGTCCTCCCAACGTTGACCTTCTTAAGCCACCCTAACTTGTTATCCATTGAAACATTCTTTTACGTTTAGCACTTCAGAATAATAATAAATAGATGCCTTTATCAAAAAATCTTTTGTCCATTTTATATCAAAGCCCATAAAGCAAAGCTTCAGAAGTTTCAAATGTTGCTCAAATCTTTCACTTCTTCCTGTCAAACAAGGAGATTTTAAACATCTTGGGGTTTATGGACAGAGGCAATTTAGGAGTAAAATTGACTCAAACAGGCATTTTTACCTTGCGTCAATGTATCAAAGTACTTTCTCCAGTTTTTGCTCCGTGTACACCATGCAAATTGGGAGATGTTCGAAAAGTATTTACCCAACACATATTATAATGGCACTTACAGGCTCTTCCAGTCTTTTTTTGTTTGTTTTGTTTCAGATAAATAATATTTTTCTGGGCCCCCTTAAATCTACAAGTAATATTCATGGATTCAATGCCCAAATACTAGTACTCCAGTGGGGTTTGGGGGGGGGGGGGGGAAGTGTATATTTACTTATAACTTATCAACATTTCGACCCACGGCACGGGCCTCTCTCAAGACTAGCAATTTTGGAAGTGATGCTGTATTCTTCCCAGAGTAAGATATGAAACCTAATAAAAGCAGGTATGTGTGGTACCGTACTTATTAATGTGACTGGTTGAATTAGGTTTAAGTTGATGATATGAAACAAACACTAAATATGGACGAAAAGATGTTAAAGGTGCAACCCACGAAGCTCTAATTTTGAAAAGCCCATTTTCTTCCTCATCCCCATAAAGAAAATGTTATGCTTCATACAGCAAGTCTTTCTTTTATATGGTGCATCACTCCACAGCCCTGACATTTTTAGATCTCTGCTAGCAAAAAGCTCTACGGACACCACAAAAAATGTGTATAGGAAGCTAAAAGTAACACGCCTACTTGATGCTCATTTGCATTGTCAATACCCAGAATCCTCGTCTGAAGCTTAACCACTGTATAAAATCTGATAACAGGTGAATGAAGCAGGTCTGGGGACTTGTGGAAGACATGCAGATACACCTATGCGTATTATTTATTGGCTGTGCTTTTTACAGGGGAACGGTTTTGTCAGGTTTTTTTTTATTTTTTACTCACCATAACTAGTTGTGTGTCTAGATTTACTTGATATTGGGGGCTGAACCAAAATTATTACCTCTGTAAAAAAAAAAAAAAAATACTGGTTTTGTTTGCAAATTGTTTGCTGTTTCTGGTTTTAGTTCTATAAAACAATTAGAAAAAAAAAAAAAAAATGACCCAGATGCTGAATTAGTTGAAGAGTTACTTTGATCTGCTTATGTCTTCCGGAAGAAAAAAAAATGTGGGGAGGAATTGTACCCATTTTACATCTTTGATCTGCATTTTTTTTCCTCGATTTGAACTGATGGGTCTCCCCGAGGAAGAAAATAATTTGCCTTACCCACAGTAGCCACCTGCAGTATTTGCCTTCAACCAGCATTTTCAGATGCTTAAAATAGGGGTTCGGCAATCAGTACTAGTGACCTATGGAGTCTTTGCTACTACATCCAACATGACAGAAATACACAGTAAAATACTTATATATTCTCTTGAAAAAGGGTCATTTAGTTTAACCCTTTGGCCAAAGCGTTGTAAGCTTGCGAGCCACGGCAAGGCAGACCCAGTTCACAAGTCCTAACACTACCAGATAAAATACTAATATACCTCTATTAGGATTAACATTCTCATTTACCTCTATTAGGAGGGAACAAGACCAACATTGGATCTGTATCCAGTAGAATGAAGGGACCTATTCACTAGGGAAGTGGGGAGGGGCGGGCTTAAAAATAAATTCACAAAACCCCAGCAAGCTCTTTTTGGGAAGCCCTGAGCCCCCCACAATATATATATGTATATAAGTGTCAAAAAGGAGAGCTATGGCTCAGGGGTTCCCAAAAAGAGCTTGCTGGGGTTTTGTTAATTTATTTTCAGCTGTCTCAGCTGCTTGAGGTTAGTGGCTCCTCCTTCCCAGATTTTAAGCCCGCCCCTCCCCACTTCCCTAGTGAATAGGTCCCTTCAATCTACTGGATACAGATCCAATGGTGATCTTTCTCCCTCCTAATAGAGGTAAATGAGAATTTTAATCCTAATAGAGGTATATTAGTATTTTATCTGGTAGTGTTAGGACTTGCGAACAGGTGTCTGCCTTGCCGTGGCTCGCAAGCTTACAACGCTTTGGCCAAAGGGTTAAACTAAATTACCCTTTTTCAAGAGAATATATAAGTATTTTACTGTGTATTTTTGTCATATTGGATGTAATATTGGACTTCTCTGTCGCTTGTTGTATACATATGCCACGCTCAATAGCTCTCCTTTTTGACACATATATATATATTGTGGGGGCTCAGGGGTTCCCAAAAAGAGCTTGCTGGGGTTTTGTTTGTTTTGCAAATTAAGGATGAACCAGAAAGAGAGAAACTTATTCAATTTGGCTATTGCTACGTAAATGGGCATCAGTGCCACCACTGGGATTTTGCTGACATTCCCACAAGTAACTATGAAAAAAATAAGTGACAACACGTTCTTGCTGACCATCAAACAAAATGTATTTGAATACAACCTGCCTCCATGCCATCATGAGATTACGATCAAGTCCTTGTTTTCTAACTCTAAGCCCCGTGCATGCTAGTTTACAATTAATGTACGATTACAAGATTGGAAAAGCAGGACTGGATCAAAAGCTCATGGACCTAGGTTGGCAGTACTGGGTCTTCCTATTGGCAGCTTGGCTTAAGATACAGCTTCTGGTTCCGCCACGATCGTTATTGAAATGCCTGATATCCCTGATGTATCTCTCTTAGGCCCTTGTTCAATATGTTTTGAAGCAGTCTTCCTGGCATATTAACTAGGGGTCTTTAAAGCAGTTCTGGGTTTTTTAACACCTTGTGTGCTGTATAATATTTTTCATGTATATAGGGGATCTATACTGCCCACCTTTCTATTCCTTAGAATTCTGCTTCATGGATCATGTATATATGAACAATATCTTGTATAAAGTTTATCAGATCACTACAAATGTGTATTTACTATATAGCCTTCCTAGTTAACATGCAAAAACTACAACTCAATGTTATTCCTGAATGGTCTACACAGCTTTACAAGTAGAGCAATATGTTTACAATCTATTGGTAGAGATTGTGGCCTAGTTTCTAGTGCCAGTAGAGCAGGGGTGGGCAATTATTTTGGCTCGGCGACCACTTCACGAGCTTGGGTAAGCTTTGAGGGCCCCACAGTTAATGTATATACTCTGTTACTCCCCTCACTCTCCCCCATCTCTTTCTCTTCCCCACTCTGCTTTCTCACTCCCCCTCCCTCACTCTTCACCCCCTTCTCTCTCTTCTCTCCCTCTTCTCCCCTTTTTCTCTCTCTTCTCTCACCCTTCTCTTTTTTCTGTTGTACTTCTCCCCCTTCTTTGTCACCCTTACCCCCCTTCTCCCCCCCCCCCCCAAATCTCTTTCATGTCTCTCCCTCCCCCCCAGGCCGCCCCCGGCCTTCCTATCGCTGGCATGGGTTGCGGAGCACGCTGCGAGCCCACCCACGCAGTCATTACGGAAGTTGCCAAATATTTAGTGGGTGTCTAACGACCATGTTAGGCACCACCTGGGTGGGCTTCCTCTGCCGCTATCACCACCACTCTTTTGCCTCTGATGCAGTAGAATTATTCCACAGTAAAATAACAAATATATTTAAGTTTTAAATAGAAATAAGTCTACAAACAACTGTATGCAGCACAGAATAACTTAATTTAAATACAATTCGATCACTGAAGTAAAGACAACACTTTAACGTGTAAACACTGTGCATAAAAGAGTAGATGGTGTTTTCAGTTAAAGCTCCATCATTGTGTGGAGTAGAACTCAGCATTCTGGTTCCGAACCCTGATGTCACAATGTGTCACAATGTGTGTCACAATGTGATGCTACATAAATCATTAATGCTGGGAGAGACGGCTCGCCTGGCTGCGTGACCAAACTGCCAATTATTTATATAATATATTGTTAAGTTAAGCAGCTAGAATGGAAACCATGAGTGCCCTCAAAATCAGACTGAAACGTATAGCAGACGTTAGAACTAGTAGAGGAAAAGGTACAACACGAATTGTTTAGCTAACTGCTTGTTATTGTCTACCAAAAACCATCGTAACATTATTGTGGGTCAGTACTTGGACTCGATGTAGGAATGTACCTAGCAAAGCACTGGGTCTCGCAGTGGTTTCCTCTGTCCTAGACTGCTCTGCCCCTTGAAAGGCTCTTGATTGCCTGCAAAGATTTCAGAACTATTATGTTGTAGGTCCACTTTGCAGAAACAATAATCATACAACTGTTGTTTCCAGGACCTATAGAAGTGGTAGCATCGTCACTGGATGAACAAAGAAAACCCAAGGTAGGATTACGTAGATTTGAGTATTCAAGTCTAGGGATCAGTTGAGTGGTGTCATACCTTCATAGATCCCTGCACTGCAAAGAGGTTCAGATACAATATACTGTATTGTGAATGGAGGTGGGCCACACAGCTTATATTTACTAAGCAGTGCTATTCCATGAGAGTTCTTCCGGTGCTGGAAGGACTTTAGAGCCCGATCACTTGAATGGGCGATAAAGCAGCCTTGCAGATAGCCAATCACCCCCGGCGAGCGACCTGCACGTCCAGCTTGCGCTACCTGCAGCCAGGGTGGGCCTTCTGCCGCCATCTAGTGCCCAAACGCCCGCTCCACAAGTAGGGTCTGCGGGGGAGGGGTCTGAGAGGAGGCATGGGGGGGGGGGAGGGAATGTGAGAGAGGGAGTTTAAGAGCGGAAAGGGGAGTGTGGGGCTTAGTGAGGTGGGGGGGAGAGAAAGAGACACAGTATAGGTTATAACGTTATAGTAATAATAAAATAACCAAAGCTAAGCAGGGGTGAACTGTTACATTTTTTTTTTTTAAATCTTATGTGTCTTCCGGTGTTGCAAGGTGTCATGGGATAGCACTGCTTAGTAAATATGAGCCAATATGTAAAGTCCCATACTGGGTTGGCGGGATGGAGGGGCCATCGGTGCCACTGCACGAGCCCTGCAGTTAGAGGCCCCACGCTCTCCCCCACGATTATTAAACTGCAAGGTGAGAACGTGGGCCTCTCAAACTCTCTTACCATTCCCGGTATCTCCTCCTGCATGGCCCCGCCGTAACATGATGTCAAGGCAAAGCAACGCCATTAATCATCGCGGATCCATGATGACGGGAGGAGGAGATGCTATCGGAGAAGGTAAGAGCCGAGGTCTCGCATACGACCCTGCAAAAATCCCAGCCGGCACTATTCCCACAGTTCCTCCACAGGAAAAAAAATCCTCAACCTTTCTTGCTCTGTTGATTCTGTTCATCAACAAAAGTGCAACGATATGTGTTGGGTTCTTGGGATTTTACATTTATAAGGTACATGAATATAAGTACAACAATAATTCATATAGTTAGAAGCTTGGCAATGCACAGTTACTGATGCCTCGATTCCATTAACTTGATACATTATCTGCATTTCCCCACTTTTCACCATATTGAATAGCATCTTTAATACAACAAATCCTCTGGACAACTTTCTATTTTGTGCTTCCAGACTTTTAAGGAACATTCGTTGGAGATCCTGATCATGTGCAGGGTCTGTACGATGCTTCGCAAGGTGTTGAAAGGCTTCAGGGAATTAGAGGTCAAAGGAGTGCCTGGAAGAGACCAGGACCTAGTGTTATTGGTAAGAATTGTACTTCTGTTGATCACTCATTGCGAGAATAGGAACTGGGGCATAAGATGCATGAATGGAGCTTGTCCTCTCAAAATTTGAAGGGTTTTTATTGGCCAGTGTTGTGAGGCAATGTGTAATTTCTGTTCTCTACTCATTGAACGAACAGCAACCATGGTGGTCAGCATACGGAAAGCATTTTCAAGGATAATTGGTAGGAAAATATGGGATATACCTCCATGTTCCATTGGCTTCCACTGGGTTGAGGGACATTTCTTCATAAATAAAGACATACATACATGGAAAAAGTAAGTATTATACATTGATAAACAGGTAGAGCTGCCCGGGATGTGATCAAACTTCTAACAAACTGATTGGCCAATTGCATTGATCAAAACAACACATTGTACTAACATGGTGATCAATGATATGGTCAGGTCTGGTGGTGATGAGCAGTCAAGAATTGCCACAATATTACGAGAATATGGCACATTGCTCCTGATTTTACCCAGATCTACTCTATGAGGGTGCCCTTCAATTCCATTTTCACTATGGCATAAGAACACATCCCTTTTATCAGGGGTTTGCTTTTGTTGCATAGGACAGTGGTTGATATGTGATGGAAAAAGAAGAAAAAAGTACCGCACAGTCAGGGAGCCAGGTGGTTAAAAAAGTATATAAATGTATTCAACAAATGAACATCCCCAAGGGGGTTGTGCAACCTCCTACGCGTTTCGAACATAATGTCCTTTAAAAAGGAGTATAAAAATACAGTGCCCTAGACCCTTCTTTATATACCTATACCAAATAGCATAAACCAATCAAATTTTCGTACCAAAACAGGGTCCGCGCATGATGCGACCGCCGGAGCGCTCGTGCCCAAAAATATTATCTTACTGGTTATTCACTCAAGATACAGGACTTTACCCACTCCATACTAGAGTCATATTCCAGAGTTTGAATTATTACAATTATTGATACAAGACTGTATATGTATTCCGAATTCATTGGAGCACCCACTTTGTTATATTGATATGTGATGGAACCTAATATCAGAGATTATAACAACAACTAAAAATAGTAACAACTTAGGCTGCGCTTATAGTGCCGATGTCGCGGCCAACCGCTTATAGCTTGGTTGCGATCGCTGGAAGCCAAGTCAATTTGATTTTTCCAGCAACCGCAGCGTGACGTCGCCGGCGCCAGTGACGGGACTATAAGCGCAGCTATACAAGTTCAACCACTTGTATAGAAAAAACACACAAGGGGAAGATAGGGGAGCACAAGGTGAACAGTATTGTAGATGTAACTCCTGTGTGGAGATGGACACAAAATGTGTCGGATAGCTAATGAATAAATCCAATAGAATAAAAATTAGAAATAAAAATGTGTACGAAGATAAGTACTGTGCTTAGTGCTCCAGGAGTTAGAAAACCCCAGTCAACGCACCAACGCCTGTATCACAAGTGAGGTGAATGGAGATATAAAAATATGTATAAATGTCACTCACACGGCCCTGTGAGCGCTGGTGTACAAAGGTATCTTTATCCTTCTGTGGTGTGGTACACGACAAGGCAGAAGATCCCCTTCCACACCTATATCCTGGTTGTTGGTTGTTTGTGGGCAGTCTCCCCCTCGGTATAGATACACACACAGACACAGCCAAATTCAGTGTGGTGGAGAGTGTGGGGTACTGAGTTTTGGTGTTTAAGGGGTCGAATGACCCGATTGAAGTGCCAGTGCTAGTACCCAGAGTACTAGTGATCAATGGTCAATAGGGGGGAGGTAAATAAAATTAAATAAAATTTCACTCACATGGCCCTGTGCGAGTGTTGGTACTCCAAAGGTTTCTTTTAGTCCTGTCTGGGTGGTGTGTATTCGGTCAGGATTCTCCCTCTAACAGCACTTCCCGATTGTAGGCAATTCTCCCCTCAATAAGGATGTGGGTGTAGATGCAGCAAAATAGAATAAAAATTGATTTATTACATATAAAATATAAATCTACACTTGCAAAAAGGAAGACCACGGCGGCACCAAAGGGATCCGTTTCAGCGTCTGCTCCAGATGGGATCCCTGCTCCCACGTCTGGATTCAGGGCTGTGACGTCAGCTTCTTCGTCTCCCTACGGTGGCCGCTTCAGGGCAAAAAGATGAGCTACGCGTTTCGCCTATGACTAGGCTTCGTCAGGCTCGTATGCAAATGGTCAGAATCTGTTCCGGTTTATAACGGGATGCAGTCCAATCAGGTTTTGATTGTGGATCCCATTCAGCTGCTATGCGTTGCCCCAGATCGAAAAAAGTATTGACCTTAAGTGCCATTGTCTGTATACTGTATTAAATGTCCAGGCAAACTCCCGAAGGCCACTTCCCTCACCAAAGCTTACAGATGATTGATTGGCTGTAAATATAAATGCAGTGGTCTCAGTGATAAGATGATTCTTGCCTAAAGGGCAAAGACTCGCATGCTCTAACTGAAACCATTACAATACAATATTGCAGTAAATGCAAACATAACAATAGATACATAAACTACAAACGTGGGTAACATTATGGGCGGGCCCAACTCATTTGAGCCTTGCTCTGTGTAGATGTGCTAATTGTCTACAAAGAAAGCAGAGATGTCAGACAATTGTGATGGCTGTATAAATAAATTATGAGGCACATTCTGGATACAGATGGAGAAAGGTGGCTTGGAGATTTCACAGTTATTTTCAAAATAGGATGCAGACTCCATAAAGCTACTGAGTGGTGTGACTTTTCTAGGGATAACTTTCCCTGCTCTGAATTAATGCTATAAATTAATGCAACCGGCTGGGTAGGGAAATAACCTTGCCAGTAGTCTGCAGAATGTGCCTGAACCCACTGTAACCCTGCTTCCTATCACTTGGCAAGCTGTTAGTCTGTGCTGTGTTACCTGCTGACTCACAGGGCCTGAGCCTCTGCCACGGAGAGCCCGGGGTGCATACAATATATATATGTATATATATATATATATATATATATACAGTGTTCGACAAACCTATACATTTGCTCGCCCCGGGCGAGTGGATTTAACATCGTGGCGAGCTCCTATTGGCCCAAGCAGCACACGTTTGGTACTAGGTGGCGAGTAGATTTTTTTGTGATTTGTCGACCACTGTGTGTGTGTATATATATATATATATATATATGTATATATATATATATGTATATATATATATATGTATATATATATATATGTATATATATATATGTATATATATATATATGTATATATATATATGTATATATATATATGTATATATATATATATATATATATGTATATATGTTCGGTGCAGCGCCTCCACCTGCGACAGATCCCGCCAAAGGGGGAGTTAGTCTTCGCAGGACATCTATACAAGAATTTCTCTTACACGACCATGTTATAAAACCAATCTCGTTTACTGATAGGTTAACCTTACGATACATTACATGCCATGACATTCCGGTGTGCCGGTACACAACATTTAACACGCCATGGAGAACGTCCACATCTATGCGCCTCGGCGGACGTCAACAATAACTTTCCCCCAATCCCGCCACCAGGTGTTCCCACCCCGTGTCCAAATACGCTAATCAGTTCTCTCGTTCCCAACGGCCGTGTGTATGTGTATGGGTGACTGCACAGCCACTAGGTCTTAGGTGATTGAAAGGGTAACGTTGGTGCACTTGATGAAATACCTGCCGAGCACTCCGGTGCTCGGAACTGCTACGGTTCTTCGAAAAGAGTCTCTGAGGGTCCAACGCTACGATATGGGGCGCTTCTCGACAGGGTAGTCCTGAATACGGCAATAGTTAGAGGGCAAAGCCCTTACTAAGGGTGTCCCTAGCTCAGCTTGTCTCTACGGTGACTCGGGGCTAACTGGGCCGGGGGCACCTTGCCTGCGCCTGGGGGGTACAACCTCCCAGCGCAGTATCTCCGTCTCCTCGTCTCCCCACGATGCTCTCCCTCCACGTGCGCGCAATCCCTGCCTATATGCCTGGCAACTCCTCCTCCCATAGGCTAAACGCTCTCACCTGACCCTCCCCGTAGGGCTGCTGGGTCAAGGGACTGCTCTTCTCCCGCCAAATGTTCTCTCCTCCTTCGCGGGCTTTGCAACTACTCTTTGCAAGCACAACCTCCTATTCCTCGGGGTGAATCAGGGGTCACGGCTACATCCTCCCCCCTGTGGATTCCAACGTCCCCGCTTGGAAAACGATAACAACACAGCCATTATATAATGAAAAACACTAATACAGGGGTTCCTCTATCAACTTGTACATTTCACTGAACATGATAATCACTGATTGCACCCGACTGCGAGCCCACTGCTGAGACTCGTAATGAGGTGCCCCGAACTGATCATAAGCCAACCTCGTGGGAGGTTGGCCGGCTCTTTGGCTTCTGCGAATTGGCTCTTCCGCTACCTCCTTGGGGGAGTAGCAGGACTCATCGGGAGTCTCCAACTCAGCCCTTGAAGGGCGGGGTAGATCTGTAAAGTCTCTTTGTGATACAAAACACGGGCTCTGGGGATTTAGTGGCGGACTCACTGGAGTCAGTGTCTCTGTTATGGGGCCAAGGGGCTCTTTGCCCGTAGCTCCTTCGGGAGATGCCCCCGCAGCCGGAAGGCCCCTTTGAGAGGTTCCTTCCTGTGGATCGTCCAGACTATCAGGTCCTGATGACAGTTCCTCACTTAGGGGAGATGTAGGCCACTCTAATACTCTTTCTTCTAGTTAGGGAATGGGGAGCAGATGATTTCGATGCCACGTCTTTATACGACCCTCCGAGTCTTTTATCCGGTAGACTGGAAGGC